>NW_028238654.1:0-71184 GCF_009769465.1 Tauraco erythrolophus | reverse complement strand
TTAGGAAGAGCTTTCTGTACAGGAAAGGCTTGGATGATACCCTCTGTGGGTTCACTACCACCTTGATCTACCTGCACAGCACTTTGAGGCACTATAATAACTCGCTCAGGTCCCTTTTCATCTTTAGGCATCCCGACTTTCTCTATTAAATCCCAGTCCCCAACCTCCAGAGCCCGCCTCTTGACCGATTCCCAAAACCGCTTTGAATTATTTGGACGCACAGTCACACTACACTCGGGAAGCGTCCATGGACGGTTGTAGGTCAGCTGTGTTACTGGTTGCCGATGTCTGACCACCGCCACAGTTTCCCGCAGTGTAGTAAGTGAGTCCGCAGTAACACTGTTTGCATCGTCGGGCCTCACGGATGAGGAAGGCTGGCAGGGCACAGGTGCCGGGCCAGCGGGCGGTGTAGAGGCGGAGGCTGTGGACGGTTGCGGAGCTACGCACGGCAATGCAGCTTAGGGGGCTGCGGCTTGCGGCGGCATCACTGTCCGTGCAGGCGCCGCCGTCGGGGGGGGTGCCGGCGCCGCGTTCGGGGCCGCGTCCGGGGCCGCCGTCGGAGGGGCTGCCGGCGCCGCACTCGGCGCCACTTCCGGGGCCGCCGTCGCGGTCGGGGGGGCTGCCATCGGGGGGGCTGCCGTCGGGGGGGCTGCCGGCGCCGCGCTCGGGGCCGCCGTCGGGGGGGGTGCCGACGCCGCCCTCGGCCCCTGTCGCACCGCCTCCGTCAGCACCACTAGTTGCTGTAGTATTTCCCGCAAAAGCGTCGTAGGCTTGTGATAAATGAGCGAGTCCCAAACAGAACTCCAATCAAAGTTTACAATTTATTAAGCGAATAAAGGCAAGCAAACAGCGCTGGGTGCGCCGGGAGTCTCCGCTCCACCAAGACGCACACCCGCCGTGGCAGTTTTTCTTGTATTTATACAAACATATTCATAGCCCCCCCAAAAAGGTCAGTTTTTTCCCATGAGATCATTTCTATAGTCCCCGCCTCAGGATCCGCCTCAGGCTCCTCCTCGACACGCCTCCTGATGGTCGTGGGCCTGGGTCTTCAGGATGAAGGCCGGAGGTCTTCCTCACGTGGGCAGGGGTCTTCAGGATGAAGGCCGTAGGTCTTCCTCACTGTGCACTTTTCACCTCTTCTCTAAAATTCCCGATTTGGCTGCGTTTGCAGAACCAAACCGGTTCCAGCCTGGTCCGTCCTTGAGTGGACATCTGGTTGTAGTTCTTGTTAGTCCTTATCTTGCCCACATAGGCTAGTTTTTGTCTCCCTTCCTCCCTACAGATGTGTGGGTCCTGAGTTACGACTTTGCTGGCATCTCTCTTATCTCTCTCACCAACCTCCTCCCTGGGCAGCCAGCAGGGACTGAGACTTCACACTTTAATTAAGGCAAGCAATAATTCATACAGCAGTTAGTGTAGCAGTTAGTATTGAGTGTTTAAACAATTAACTTGTTAGTATTTAATATTTAAACAATAACTAATATATACCTTCTTATGTGATTTTGTTAGTATTTCTATATTCCCTCTGTCAGCCCCCCCCTTTTTATTAGATCAAGTAAATCCTTTTACTTGCATAAGTTTCCCGATTGATATAACACTTTGTGCACTGAAAATATACACACCAAACCCATATGTACAACAGTGTCAGTAGCAATATTAAAGCAGCTGCAGCTATTAACAGTATTGTCACAGGATATTTTAAATGACTGAAAAATCCTGGAGCTGAAGGTGACCACCTGAAGAGAGCTTCCCAGCATCTATGCTCTCCATCCTTTTCTACCTTTTCACCATTTCCTTTTATCTCGTTTTGCATCACGATGAACTGTCACCAGAGCTCTTTGTTCTGCAGTGCCAGAGCATCCTGTGTATCACTCTGGCGGTCAGCAGCATCATGAGGAATTTCGCAAGTTTATGTTTTTGCATTTCACAGAGATCTTAAACTAAGATAATCACTTCTCTTAAATAAGGCACACCCCGCTCCTTACCACCATATTGACACGAATCAAAGGAACATATTTCACAGGCTGGTGTGCCGAGAGATCCGCCACCGGCGTTTGCGCCGGGAAATGCGCGGATGCTGGCGCGGGACACAAAGGCGCCGGAGCCGACGCCGCCGTGATACCTCCTGCCCCTCCCGGTTGCGGTAGAACCCCGGCTGCCGTGCCTGGCTGCGGCAATGGCAGAGCCATAGGAAGGACAGATCCCGCTGCAGTCACTGAAGCAGCCGGCTGTACGGGCGGCCGTAGCGCGGAGGAGGAGGGGGGGGCCGCTGGGGCGGAGGGTGGGGGACGCTCCAACGCTTTGCTTTGACCGGTTAGTTTTGCTAACTGTTCCACTGGTGAGGGGTACTCAGGCGGAACATAATCCCGCGGGGAGGGGTAGGACCTCCGCGCAGTCCCCGCGAGTCTCTCAGTGCCCGAGGGCAGCGGAGACGCGGCAGGTACGCTGCCTGTGCTGTCCGGGGTCAGTGATCCCTCAAATAACTCATCGTCCCCTTCAGAGCCTTCACCCGCAGATTCGTCAGAGCCCGGTAATTCTTTTCCTTCTCTTCCTGCTGTCCACTTCCGCATTATACCGTATAGGGACCACCACGTACATAGCAGGTCAAGTACGCTCTTATCTCCAAGCATGATCTCATGAAATAACATCCCCTAACAGTTCCCAAGCTTCTGGGTTAAGGGCAGTGTCCGAATCAGCTACAAACTCATGTTCTGCTGCCCAGTTTAGCAATTCACAGAGAGCTTCATCACTTATGTCAGCTCCTGCGATCGTTATCACATTTTTGAAGGCAGAAAATATTGTGCTTTCTTTCACGGAGCTTTGCCCCATCTTCTCAGTCTAGAGTTTTGTCCCCGGAGCCTCGGGGGAAGCATGTACCTTCTAAATTCAGTTGCGGTTGTATCACGTCGGGGTCACCAAATGTCGCAGCCGTCTCGGGGACGGAGAGAAGAACGACACAGAATTCAGGTGCAGGAGAAAGAGCCAACGCCAACAGCAGGAGCAGCAGCAGCAGGAGTAGGAGCAGCAGCGGCAGCGGCGGCAGCAGCAGCAGCAGCAGCAGCAGTCGTTTATTAATTACAAATCCGTATATATATATATAATATGGTTCACAAGGATGGCCAAGGCAATTGGTCGCTTGACCATCCACCTCCCAGAGTGATTGGCTAAATGCTACAACACCCATTTCAAAACAACTTTCCCAGTGTGCCATAAAGAAGACTGCATAACAAGCTACAGGTGCAAGATAAAGTCTTAGTTTACAAAAACCTCAAACTGTTTCTCAGCTAGCCTGCATGGGAAAAAGAACTTTCACAGGACGCTGCAGTAGCTGGAAAATTTCTGCTTCTAGCCTTTTTGTATCCACAGAAAGACATGGTTTTGATGGATGGACCACTCGGTGGATAAGGAATTGGCTGGATGGTCGCTCTCAAAGAGTTGTGGTCAACAGTTCAATGTCCACGTGGAGGCCTGTGACGAGTGGTGTTCCTCAGGGGTCAGTACTGGGACCAGTGCTATTTAACATCTTTGTTGGAGACATGGACAGTGGGATAGAGTGCACCCTCAGCAAGTTTGCAGATGACACCAAGTTGTGTGGTGTTGTGGACACTGTGGAGGGAAGGGATGCCATCCAGAGGGACCTTGACAGGCTGGAGAGGTGGGCCTGTGAGAACCTCATGAAGTAAAACAAGGCCAAGTGCAAGGTCCTGCACGTTGGTTGGGGCAATCCCATGCACAAGTACAGGCTGGGCAGAGAATGGATTGAGAGCAGCCCTGAGGAAAAGGACTTGGGAGTGCTGGTGGATGAGAAGCTCAACATGAGCCGGCAATGTGCACTGGCAGCCCAGAAAGCAAATCGTATCCTGGGCTGTATCAAAAGAAGCGTGGCCAGCAGGTCGAGGGAAGTGATTCTGCCTCTCTACTCAGCTCTCGTGAGACCCCACCTAGAATACTGTGTTCAGCTCTGGAGTCCCCAACACAAGAAAGACATGGAGCTACTGGAACGAGTCCAGAGGAGGGCCATGAAGCTGATCCGAGGGCTGGAGCACCTCTGCTATGAAGACAGGCTGAGAGAGTTGGGGCTGTTCAGCCTGGAGAAGAGAAGGCTCCGCGGTGATCTTATAGCAGCTTTCCAGTACCTAAAGGGGGCCTACAGGAAAGCTGGAGAGGAACTTTTTACAAGGGCATGTAGTGACAGGACAAGGGGCAATGGATTTAAACTGAAAGATGGGAGATTTCGATTAGATATAAGGAAGAAATTTTTTTTATTGAGGGTGGTGAGGCACTGGAACAGGTTGCCCAGAGAAGCTGTGGCTGCCCCATCCCTGGAAGTGTTCAAGGCCAGGTTGGATGAGGCTTTGGGCAACCTGGTGTAGTGGAGGGTTTCCCTGCCCATGGCAGGGGGGTTGGAACTAGATGATCTTTTAGGTCCCTTCCAACCCTAACCATTCTATGATTATATGATTCTATGATTCTATAATAGCAGAAATTTAACACCCAGATGATACATCTTCCATTTTTTAATGTCTTGCTCCAAAAGACGACACTAAACTCTGTTCTCAAAGATTATAGGCAAAGCAATTCATTTCCTCCTAATCTCATTCTGAAAACAAAACAAAAAAAAAAAAAAACTGATTGAAATAATTATTAAAAACCCCAAATTCTTAAAAAACAAACTAAAACAACTTCCCCTCAAATAAAGGACAGATGCCTATTATTGAAAAACTCTAAAAACATTAAAGTAATTACAGAAGGCATAGGCAATCTTGACTAAATACTAATATTTGTATTTGTGGGAAAATAACCGAAATTGGGGAAATGGAAAAATACTGCTTCGCAAAGTTCAGCTCAAATGCTGTAATATTAATGGTAGCTCTGAGGCAAGGCACGGCTGCTGCTCCCAGGAACACAATGCGGTTGGCATGTACAAGGCCTGCCCCGGCTGGACAGAACATACAATGTCCTTGAAACAGGGAGCAGAGTGGTACGAAGGTATCACAGCTCGTCCCTGTTATCAGGGATAGAAAAATGGCTGGCAAAGGTAACCGCACAGCTGTCAAGGAAGATGGATCGCGGCCCTCGCCTCAACAATGGTGAACCTAGCCAAGCATTCACATAGGCCATTTGGGCATGTTAATATTTAACAAGTTGCCAGATGGCTGGCCTTTGGGGTGAACTTTGCTCATTATAATATCATTATAATACCAAAACACACCTCCATCCCAAAAGCTACCCGCCTCTGGGCTGCGACCACCCCTCACTGAGCATGCGCTCTGAAATTCGTTCAACCTGTACCTTTAAATCGAAGCGAGGAAAATTTACACCAATCCTAATAAAGGTATGTATGACTAGAGTCACTCAAGCTCCACCTAAAAGTAAAGAAATAGTAAAAAATGGCTAAAGAGAAGGGGGATGTTAGGGAGAAGACGCCCATCGAAACGTCTGGGATCAGTTGATGGGCTGGACCTCTCTTTCCCCCCCCCATAGGGACGCCTATTGGGTAAGAGCTCTGTGTTATGTGCACTTAGTATTATCACTGCAGTAATCTAATCAAATCCATTTTCGTAGTCAGTCCCTATCACCAGCTATCTTCGAATCTGTATTCTGTCACGAACATATGTAATAAAATTATATATATAAGTTTCCGGAAACTTCATAATTAATATAAGGAATTTGGCCCATCGTACTGCTGGTGGGGTCCCTGAATAGATTAGGTGAACACCCTCCGATTCCGTGGGCTGCCAGAGGGCAGGGGGAGTCGGACACAAGGGTCTCGCCTGACTTGGGAAACTGGTATACTGGTCAAATTACCTCCTGACATCTATTGGTGCTGGGTCCCTAGATAGGTTAGACGAACATGCTCCGATTTTGTGGGCTGCCCAAGAAGGGCAGAGGGAGTCAGGCACAAGGGTCTCACCTTCCTTGGGAAACTGATAGACTGGTCTCTCTGACCTCTGTTGGTCTGACCTTGTGTCATAACGTGACAGTATTCAAGCTTAATTATCCTTGTAACTTATTTTTCATTTTAGTAACTCATTCTGCAGTTTCTTCCATCCTTACCCTGCCCTATATCCAAACTTTATCTTCCTCCTTGTCAGTCTTGATATTTAAACAGTATTATACGTTCCCAACTCCCATTTCACTGAGGTAATAAGCATCAGAAATACTTGTTATGCATGAAAATAGAGCTAATCCCTGTCATAAGGGTTTATAGAAACCTAAGGATCTTTGTTCCATTATTAAGCCTTCCAGAAAAAAACATATGCAGCAAGTTAAACAAACTATCACATAGAATCATAGAATGGTTAGGGTTGGAAGGGACCTTAAAGATCATCTAGTTCCAACCCCCCTGCCATGGGCAGGGAAATCCTCCACTACACCAGGTTGTCCAAAGCCTCATCCAATCTGGCCTTGAACAGCTCCAGGGATGGGGCATCCACAACTTCTCTGGGCAACCTGTTCCAGTACCTCACCACCCTCAAGGTAAAGAATTTCTTTCTTATATCTAATCGAAATCTCCCATCTTTCAGTTTAAATCCATTGCCCTTTGTCCTATCACTACACGCCCTTGTAAAAAGTCCCTCTCCAGCTTTCCTGTAGGCCCCCTTTAGGTACTGGAAAGTTGCTATAAGATCACCCCAGAGCCTTCTCTTCTCCAGGCTGAACAGCCCCAACTCTCTCAGCCTGTCTTCATAGCAGAGGTGCTCCAGACCTCTGATCATCTTTGTGGCCCTCCTCTGGACTCGTTCCAGCAGCTCCATGTCCTTCTTGAGTTGGGGACTCCAGAGCTGAACACAGTATTCCAGGTGGGGTCTCACGAGAGCTGAGTAGAGGGGCAGAATCACTTCCCTCGACCTGCTGGCCACGCTTCTTTTGATACAGCCCAGGATACGGTTGGCTTTCCGGGCTGCCAGCGCACATTGCCGGCTCATGTTGAGCTTCTCATCCACCAGCACTCCCAAGTTAGGAGTAATTGCCAAGTTAGGAAGAGAACTTAATGTACATTAGATGCGATTATGTATGACTAAAGTAATTAACCACAGAACATGCCTCTGAAGTTTAAGAAAGGTATTCTTTCAGGAAATATTTATCTTCTCTTGTTTGACAAAAGAACTGTTGTGGGTTAGGCCGCTCCAGCAACCGAACCCACACAGCCGGTCACTCACCCTCCCCCACCCCCAGGAATGAGGGACAGAATTAAATAAGAAACGGGAAACCTGTGGGTTGAGATAAGAACAATTTAATACAGATGATTTAATACACAGTGTAGGTGCTCAGCACCCCCTCTTATCCGCAGCCCGTCTCGTCCCAAAGCTGCAATCCCGGACGAACGCGAGGCCCCAAAATAGAGAGGGGCAGAGAGAGAGAGAGAGTACGCCAAGAGTGGGAGTACTGAAAAAGAGAGAGGGAAAAAAGGCAATAGAGCAAAAGCGCAGCAAGCGCAAAAGAGCAGAAGCGGCGAAAGAGCCAAAGCGCAAAAGCCCTTCTTCACGGCTGACCCTCACTTTTATACTGGGCATGACGCTGCATGATATGGAATACTAATTGGCCAGTTCGGCCCTCAATTTTAAGTTCCACCACAAATCACAAGGGGAATCGTGTCCCCCTTGTCCCGGCTATGTTCCCCCCTTATCCCACCGTGCTTCTGCACTCCGGCACACTGAAAAGTCCTTGGAGTCTCATGTCCAACCACAAACATCAACTTGCTATCAACATTCTTCTCAGAGCGAGCCTCTGAGCAAAACCAAAACACGGAGCTCTTCTAGCTGCTAAAAAGAAGAGCTAACTCTGTCCCAGCTAAAACTAGGACAGTATCCACCCCTTATTCCATACCATGCACGTCATGCTCAAATCTTACATATATACTATTCCCTTAGCCATGGGTCATCCCTCCAAAATGTGTCTTCATCTGTTATAGCAGTCTCTCAGGGCAGGAAAGATGATGTGGAATTCGCTCAGTCGGTAGAACGGATGACATGTAGTCTTTGTTGCGTGTGGTGTTTGGAGCTCGTAGTTGGTGTATCCGGCCGCTGTCTGCAGGTTGAAGATGTTGATTTCGAAGAAGTTGCTGGGTGTTTGGAATCAGTTCTGGTTCTGTCGAAGTTCATTCTTCATTAACCTGGATGATTCTTAATATAATGGCATTAGTACAATGTGACAACCATAGCGATGATGGTATGCAGGGACAGGGTTATTCAGCAATTAATATCACACAATTCAATTCATTTTATCATCTATTTTCACCCAACATCAAATCCCCTTGAGGTACACATCGGACTTCCCCGTCCTTCTGCATCACCCACCAAGTGCACCCAGGTCCCTGAGCAAAAGCAATCCCACGAATGGGTTTACCTTTACCCGAGGCAGGAATAACCCAAACTGTCTTCCCGAGTATATTCCTCATGTGCACTACAGGGACTTTATCTCCTTCTACAGTACGTAAAAGTTCTGATTGGGCAGGACCAGCTCGATTGGCAGATCCTCTAGTGTTGACTAACCAGGTGGCTTTTGCTAAATGCGTATCCCAATGTTTGAAGGCTCCACCACCCATTGCTTTCAGTGTGGTTTTTAGCAGTCCGTTATATCATTCAATCTTCCCAGAAGCTGCATGATAGGGGATGTGATATACCCACTCGATGCCATGCTCTTTGGCCCAAGTGTCTACAAGATTGTCACGGAAATGAGTCCTGTTGTCTGACTCAATTCTTTCTGGGGTGCCATGCCGCCACAAGACTTGCTTTTCAAGGCCCAAGATAGTGTTCCGGGCGGTGGCATGGGGCACAGCATAGGTTTCCAGCCATCCAGTGGCTGCTTCCACCATCGTGAGCACATAACGCTTACCACTGCAAGTTTGTGGAAGTGTGATATAATCAATTTGCCAAGCCTCTCCATACTGATATTTCAACCAACACCCTCCATACCAAAGAGGTTTTAACCGCTTGGCTTGCTTGATTGCAGCACATGTTTCACATTCATGGATCACCTCTGCAATAGTGTCCATAGTTAGGTCCACCCCTCGATCACGAGCCCATTTGTATGTGGTGTCCCTTCCTTGATGGCCTGAGGCATCATGGGCCCAACGAGCTAGAAATTTTTCACCTTTATGTTGCCAGTCCAGATCCACCTGAGCCACTTTAATCTTAGCAGCCTGATCTACCTGTTGATTGTTTTGATGTTCTTCCGTGGCCCGACTCTTGGGTACATGGGCATCTACATGACGTACTTTTACAAGCAGCTTCTCTACTCGAGCAGCAATGTCTTTCCACAATGGGGCAGCCCAAATGGGTTTACCTCTGCGTTGCCAGTTGCTCTGCTTCCATTGCCGTAGCCATCCCCACAGGGCATTTGCTACCATCCAAGAGTCGGTATAGAGATAGAGCATTGGCCACTTTTCTCGTTCAGCGATGTCTAAAGCCAGTTGGATGGCTTTCACCTCTGCAAACTGACTTGATTCACTTTCTCCTTCGGTAGCTTCTGCGACCCGTCGAGTAGGGCTCCATACAGCAGCTTTCCATTTTCGATGTTTACCTACAAGGCGACAGGATCCGTCAGTAAACAGAGCATATTTCTTCTCATTGTCTGATAGTTCATTATAAGGTGGAGCCTCCTCAGCACGTGTCACCTCCTCCTCCTCTGGTGACATTCCAAAGTCTTTACCTTCAGTCCAGTTAGTAATCACTTCCAAAATTCCTGGGCGATTGAGGTTTCCTATCCGAGCTCTTTGTGTGATCAGTGCGATCCACTTGCTCCATGTAGCATCAGTTGCGTGGTGTGTAGATGGGACGCTCCCTTTGAACATCCAGCCGAGCACTGGCAATCGGGGTGCCAGGAGTAACTGTGCTTCCGTACCAATCACTTCAGAAGCAGATCGGACTCCTTCATATGCTGCCAGTATCTCTTTTTCAGTTGGAGTATAGTTGGCTTCGGATCCTTTGTATCCTCGACTCCAAAACCCAAGAGGTCGACCTCGCGTCTCCCCTGGTGCTTTTTGCCAGAGACTCCAGGTAGGACCATTCTCCCCAGCTGCAGTGTAGAGCACGTTTTTGACATCTTGTCCTGTCCGGACTGGTCCCAGGGCTACCGCATGAACTATTTCTTGCTTAATTTGTTCAAAGGCTTGTTTTTGCTCTGGGCCCCATTCAAAATCATTCTTCTTTTGGGTTATTTGATAGAGGGGTTTTACAATCTGGCTTTAATCTGGAATATGTATTCGCCAGAAACCCACAATGCCTAAGAAAGCTTGTGCTTCCTTTTTGTTGGTTGGTGGGGACATAGCTGTTATTTTATTAATCACGTCCATCAGAATCTGACGACGCCCATCTTGCCATTTTATTCCCAAAAACTGAATCCTGGGCAGGTCCCTTGACCTTACTCTGTTTTATGGCAAAGCCTGCTTTCAGAAGGATTTGGATTATCTTTTCACCTTTCTCAAAAACAACTTCTGCTGTGTTGCCCCATACAATGATGTCATCAATGTATTGCAAATGTTCTGGGGCTTCACCCTGTTCCAGTGTGGTCTGGATCAGTCCATGGCAAATAGTGGGGCTGTGTTTCCACCCCTGGGGCAGTCGATTCCAGGTATACTGGATGCCCCTCCAAGTGAAAGCAAACTGTGGCCTGCATTCCGGTGCCAAAGGAATTGAGAAAAACGCATTAGCGATATCAATTGTAGCGTACCACCTGGCTGCCTTTGACTCCAATTCATACTGAAGTTCCAGCATATCTGGCACGGCAGCACTCAATGGTGGTGTAACTTCATTCAAGCCACGATAGTCTACCGTCAGCCTCCACTCGCCATTGGACTTACGTACAGGCCATATAGGGCTTTTAAAAGGCAAGTGGGTCTTCATGATGACTCCTTGACTCTCCAGTTGACGAATCAACATATGGATAGGAATTAGAGAGTCTCGGTTGGTACGATATTGCCGTCGGTTGCACTCCAAAACATGGAGCTCTTCTAGCTGCTAAAAAGAAGAGCTAACTCTGTCCCAGCTAAAACCAGGACAAGAACAAACCAAAACAAAGCAACAAAGCATCTTTTCCCATGCAACAGCTACAAATTTATATAAAATGGAAACTATTTCATCATGCTGAAGGAGGCTTTTTATTACATGTATTGTGCATAATCATCAACAGTATAATAGATCTGAAAAAAAATATTCATCCCAATTCTCTATGCAGCAACATTTATCATTCGGGGGGGAAAAAAAGCACTTTTAGTTCAAATATCATTACATTATCTCACAGTTAGTTTCAGATTGCTGAACTTTCTGAAAAATTACTTTATAGGCATAGCAATAGCTCAAAATAAAACTAGTTTTGGAATTGTAAATCCTCTTGTTTGCCTCCCTCATTCTATACTCAAACACAGAGAAAACCACTATATTTTTGCATTGAAAACAGTAAAAACAATGTTGGCTAACTGAATAAGGTGCCAGATAAACTAATATTTGCAATACAGATTAAATGAAACAAACCCATTTTAGCTTCTATGTCATAATACATATTTTAAAATAATCAAAAGGCTATGGTCTTAATCTGTGTAGGAACTGCTGATTTTATCAAAAGTACTTCTGAGATACAATAAAGATTACATTTGTTGTTTTTGGTTAAGTATTTAAAATAAGAATTATTTTTAAATAAAACAACCACATGCCTTATAAAACAGTTTTACCAAAATGTAGTATTCTTCAGCTGGCTATACTTTTTTAGCTCTTAGGAAAATATACTGTTAAAGTGTTACAACAAATTACATACTTTTGATACACTTCCATGTTTAAGTGTTTCACAACATGAGATGACAAACTACTGACTTCTCATGGCTTATCAGATTATCTCAGAAAACTAGAATGAAAAGTAACTTCCTGTAGAATCTTTTAAAAGAATTAACAATCACATAGATACTGTACAAAATGTGTCTCTTTCTGTTTTATGTATTAGTCAGTATTCCTAGTAATCACTAAATTTTAAGTTTCACCTATTAAATTCAACAAATAATTTAAATAGTCAAACATCGTAAGTTAAACAGTTGATGGTTAGCTACATGTCAGAGACGTTCTCGCTCTTCAAAAGCACTCCTCTGAGTGAAGGAACCAGAAAAATAGGGTCAACATTTAGTGGAGAAACCATCACTGCGTATACTGCATAATAAAAGTAGTAAATAGTAACTAAAAAGCATGATTTCCCCATTAATAGAAGTTCAGTTACCTTTACCATACCTTTATCTGCTGTCTTCTAAGCATCGCAAGTTCCCTCATATCTCGGAATGGCTGTAGTAAGTACTGGTAGAGCTCCATGGTAGCTTCTGCAAGACTACTATAGGCTTCATCTTCCATTTGATACAGTTCAAGCAGCTCTACCATGCTTTCTGTGTTCTTATGTTTTTCCAGAAGCTGTAAAAAATGTGCTAATTTTAGCGATTGTGTTCAAACATTCCTGCTAAAAGTGAGTAATTTAAAAAACCACCATTTTTTAGCCTATCCTTTTGTATTATCTTCTCTACTCCACAAAATCATCACTCAGACATAAAAGAAAAAAACTCAAAACAAACTTAAACTCCACCCTCATCTTGAATTTAGCCAGTCAAGTACGAGCACTTCTCTGATAACTGTCGTGGGTTAGGTTGAAAACTTCCTCCCACACACACACACAGCCGGTCACTCCCCCTCCCCCACCCCCAGGAATGAGGGAGAGAATTAAGGGATAAATGGGAAACCCGTGGGTTGAGATAAGAATGATTTAATACAGATGATTTAATACAGTATAGATGCTCACCACCCCCTCGTATGCGAAGCCCGTCTCGTCCCGAAAACTGCAAATCCCGGACGAATGCGAGGCCCCAAAATAGAGAGGGGCAGAGAGAGAGAGAGAGGAAAAAAAGAAAAAAACAGCAGAGCAACAGCACAGCAAGCGCAAAAGAGCAAAAGTGCAAAAGAGCAAAAGCGCAAAAGCCCTTCTTCCCGGCTGATCCTCGCTTTTATACTGGGCATGACGCTGCATGATATGGAATACTAATTGGCCAGTTTGTCCCTCAGTCTTAAGTTCCACACAAATCACAAGGGGAATCGTGTCCCCCTTGTCCCAACTATGCTCCCCCCTTATCCTGCTGTGTTTCTGCACTCCGGCACACTGAAAAGTCCTTGGCAGCTTGCTATCAGCGTTCTTCTCAGAGTGAGCCTCTGCGTAAAACCAAAACACGGAGCTCTTCTAGCTGTTAAAAAAAACCTCTGTCCTAGCTAAAACTAGGACAATAACCTTAACTCAAAATGTGCATCACTCCTATTAATTTTTTCTTTTCAAAAATCTTTGGAATGTAATGAGTATGAGCACGAAGCACAAAAAGCAACTTAGTACAAGAATCTATAACGTAGTAATCAAATAAGCTACTTCACACATTTCACACTTCCAGATATGAGGGGAGAAGGAGTGATAGGAAAGGAGACAAAAGAGGAAAAGTCACATTTTGATCTTTCTAGGCTTTTTTTTTTTTTTGCACTTATCTGTACTTTGGACCTGCATAGCCCCATTATATCAGTGCAGCTCCAGACATAGATCCAGACACAGACAAGAATTAGACAGTTTAGGCATAAAAGTTCAAATCTACAAAGTTTCCATTAGTTGGTTGTTGGAGTATTTTTTTGCTGCTGGAAATCTTTTACCATTTCTAAAAAAATATTCAACTGTTTAACAAAAACTAATCTCATACAGACACGTGGAGTACTTGATGTATTTACAAAGACAAGATTATCTGAAATTAACTCCCCTCTTATGCAATTTTCAGTCAAAATCTCTTGTCCTTTAATATTATCATCTCAAAAGCATATATTCACAGTACAAGTTTATTTAAACTGTCCTGGTTTCAGCTGGGACAGAGTTAGCTCTTCTTTTTAGCAGCTAGAAGAGCTCTGTGTTTTGGTTTTAGTCTGAGACTTGTTCTGAGAAGAATGTTGATAGCGCACTGATGTTTGCAGTTGGCACTGAGGTCTCAAGGACTTTTCAGCTGCCGTGTTCTTGCCAGTGTGCAGGAGCACAACAGGGTAGGGGGGAGCATAGCTGGGACGAGGGGTCCACAACTCTCCTTATGATTTGTACTTAGACTTAGGATTGAGGGCCAAACTGGCCAATTAGTATTCCATATCATGCAGCGTCATGCCCAGTATAAAAGTGAGGGACAGCTGGAAAGAAGGGCCTTTGCTCTTCCGGGAATCTCACTCTCGGACTCTCAGAGTGCTCTCTCTGTCTCGCTCTCTATTTTCAGGCCTCTTGCTTGTCCGGTATTGCGGTATTGGGATTTATCTGTTTCGGAATCATTAGTTCGGGATGAGACGGGCCTCGGTCAAGGGGTGGTGAGCAATTACACCGTACATCGCTCGTTCGTGTATATTTATCCTTGTACATATCCATACATATATATATTGGTAGCGGTAGTAGTAAATTGTCCTTATCTCAACCCACGGGTCTCTTTTCTTTTTCTTCTTTAATTCTCTTTCTCATCCCTGGCGGGTGGGAGAGGGTGAGTAAGCAGCTGTGAGGAGTTTAGCTGCCCGAGTGGCCTAAACCACGACATAAACTTAACATAGATTAGGAACACTATGGAATAAGCACATCATATCTTCTATCTGTTCATTCAAGTTGGATGCCAAACCTACATGAAATATTCTCCGTATACTCAACTGCATAAAGTATTATTATTGGAAGACAAAATAGAAGGATTCATAGATATTGAAGCTTTGATCAACAGTCCTTTGGTGCCTGGTTCGTTTATAACCCAGGACAGACAAGAGAAGTCTTGATTACCATACTGTCTACTCAGTTTACTCCATTACATTTATATTACTATATTGTGTTTCAGTTACCTGACCAGATAAGAAAAGATTTTCTCTTTCTTCATAATGTAAATTTTTCTTCTGAAGATCCCTCAGCTTCCTTTGAAGCACTAAAGATTGGCCAAGATTACAGACAGGATGCAGAGCAGAATGCAGAGAGGCTTGTAGCAGCTTTATTTACATGTACAGCATTAAAATGATTGTCAGATGACAAGCCAGGAAGAGCTTTCCCTCAGCCAGACTTAGCAGAGATGAAAGGTCTAGGAGAGATGGTGTAGAATAGATGCGACGTTCCTCAGCAGCATGAGACAATTTGTTGTTTTACCTAAACAATTTCACCTAGGAAATCGTTCCTATTGCAAGCTCATTTGCTACACCCTTCTGCTCTCCTCCAGCAGCATGCAATATTCTATGGCATCTGAGTTCTCACTGAGAGTACTGAGTAGTGCTTTGTGGCTTGCAGTCTGTAAAACTAATGTTTTATTAATTTCCTGGGCTAAACGCACATAACCTAGCCCGTAGTTATAGGGACAGAAGTCATCCCAGATGCTCTTGGGTTTGAGTTCTAAATTCCTATGGATTTCATGCGTTAATCCAACCCACCAGCACATTTAACCATCTAGGTCTATAAAGCCACCTTCTTCCTCAGCTCCTCTTGCTTGTTGCTAGTGCCTCAAAACAGAGCTGCCATACTCAAGCCTTCTCCTACTTCCACCTGGCACTATCAGAAATCCTCTAGCAGTACCAAAGTTGTAATTATCTCTGTCAAGGTAGTGAAAAAACAAACCTATCTTCTCAAGCCATCCATTGCAAGAAGGGTCTCTATTATTAGCAGCAGCTCTACAATACACTGTAATGTTAGTTTCCTTTTAGTTGCTTAGGCTATTAGTATCTGCTTATTAAATAAATTTACACATTCGTTTCATCATGAAACCCTACTATCCTACTACAATACAAATCCTAGAGAACAACAAAAAATGACAAAGATCAGAGAAAATTTATCACCATTTAAGAGAGAATCAATCTCATTTCAGGAACAGAACAATACAATACAAGGCTTTTTTTTTTTTTCTCCTTTATAGACCATTCTTAAAGTTTATTTAATAGTTCTGATATTCTGGAAGACAGTCACAACTTTGCAAAAGCTGGAATTAAAAAGTCCCAGGAAATTAAGGACTGTTTCAATTCTATGACCATCAGTATAGCACAAAAACATTTTAAGGACACTAAAAGCAAGTATCTACTTATAATTAGTTGGTTGTTCAGTGAAAATCATGTCCATCACTGGAAACGATATGATAAAGTAATGAAATATCATGACACTCCTGCACATAGAGATAAGAAGTTAATGGGCATTACTTCAAGGTCTTGTCAGTGTCCAGTTCTATTTGGTCTACTTCCAGGGTTTCTCCAATCCTAAGCTTAGAGATACTCAACTCCTTTCAGGAACACCAAACCCTCAATAAAAAAAAAATACAAGTAAGGGTAGGTTATTTATACAGAACATATATATTCTTAAATTATTAAAGCAAGGTAAGCAACCATTCTTCCTTCCTAAGGCAAGGATCCACACAGATTCCATTTCCTGTGCCTAATTAAGATCTTTTTGAATGAAAACAGTGATGAAGTTTCATTAAAACCACAGTTGCCAGAAAAGACATAACAAAACTGGAAAACTGATTTGGAAACAACAGAATATCACCTTATTTGGTTTGGAGCAAAGACCAAAGAGCTATCTAATTGGTATATTTTTCAAAACAGGTATGAAGGTTACCAACCTGCAAGCACTGGTTACAGATAGCCTCATTACACCTATCCATCTATTAACATGTTCCTATAAAAGCTCATTCAGACAGCATTTTGGGGAAAAACATCTGAACATTAACCTTTTTTATAAAGGATGCAAACGAGCTCAAAAGCACATTGAAATTATTTTGTCCTGTCAGATCAACACCATAAATTTGCTGCCTCAAATTTCACTTGGGTTAAAAGCTACATGAGAGAAAGAAGAGTCTGAAGAAGTATAAAAAATTCCAGTTTTGGAAAAGAAAAATAAACAACACAGAGAAATCATAACATGCATTTGAAATTATAGTTATGATATACAATGTTTAAGGGAATACAGAATGGTAAAACTATTCCCTCTCACTTTTTGGAACTGATGTTGTTGCCTAAAACCAAGACCCTGATTGATGATTGCTGGTTAATTGATGATTACTGATTAACTGTGGCCTTAACCTAAGACCCTGATTGATGATTGCTGGTTAACTGTTTTTAAGTTTGTGATTACTGTTGCAGTTAAAAATTATCTGAAGCATAACTGCACCTGTTCTTTGAAGATCTCAAAAGAAAGGGGCGGAGGAAGAGAACTGAGCATGTGAAGTAATTTACATGCAAAGCGAGAGAAAATTAACCAATTGTTTAAGAGAATAACAATGAATATATAAACATGTTATGAATACGCATGACTGTAGTGTATAACTAAGTTTCTGTCCAGGGAACAGGTGTGCATGCCAGGAGGAGATATCCCCCCGTGCACCTGGCACCACAATAAAGTAATGCCACTTTCTAACACTGCAAACTGTGTTAGAGAGTTTCTGTCCAGATTTTCGGTGACAATTTTGGCGACCCAGGTGGGACACTGCTCCTGAGACTTGACAGATCTGCGGGATTGAGAGGTCTCTAGTGCACACCAAAAGATTTTTGGGGAGATCCTCTGGTCCCCTGGTCTGGTAAGTCTGGGTGCACAGTCTCTGGGTATATTAATCTACTATAAGGCATTACTTTCAGGGTAAGAACCCCTCTGAAAGTCGTGACATGAGTCCCACAGGAGAAGGATTATATTCGGAGCTCTGGGTTTGTGGAAACTGGAAGTTCTATACGCTACTTACGGGGACACCTGGAGTATAAGAACATAACAAGGGTTATTAATCAGGAGGTATTGCATGTGGTCTGCTGCAGCACATAAAACCACAGGAGGGGGTTCGAGTCCCTTGGAAAATTTATGGTACAGTGGAATTGACTGGTATTGACCTGGAATCTGGCACTAGAGACTCTGTTACTGGAAATGTATTTTGGTTTTGGAAATTGTGAAAATGAGTTTGGGATCCTCATCAGAGAGTGGAATTTTGAAAAATTCTCCCTTAGGTTGCATCCTAAGGCACTGGAAAGATCTCGGAAGAGATCCATTAAGTCAAAAAAGGCTTATTGAATATCGTAATAATTGGTGGCCTGTATATAAGTTAGAGGATCAAGAGAAGTAGCCAGTGAATGGAACTTTGATGTATAATACTATGTTACAGTTAATATTGTTTTGCCACCATGAAGGGAAATGGGATGAAGTTCCTTATGTGGAATTGTTCTTCTCATTGCAAGATCACCCTGAATGGCAGAAAGAATATAATATGATACCAAGTGATCCTTTGATATTGGCATTAGAAAAAGATCAAAAGAAGATTTCAAAATGCTGTTGCTCAGCCTGCAGTATTGGAAAGAGATGCATAAAATATAGACCAAATTATGAGGAAGACACTGAGTTGCTGGTTTGGCCAGGAATAGGGAATAGACAAAGGGGGGTTCAACAAAGGGAGTTTCGAGAGGTTTGGCCGGCAGATTCGGGGCCGGGGGAAGCATCGGCTGGAGTTGGCTCTGATTCTGACAGGGAGATTAGCTCTGATGAAAAAGGAGACGACTTCGGCCCAATTGTGGGAAGGACCCGAGGAGGGTTAAGGGGCAAAGTAATACAAGCCCCTTTAAGGCAGGCCGTTGGGCCCACGGGGCCAGTAACAGTAAAGGTACCATTTTCTGTGATAGATTTAAAAGTCTGGAAAGAATTTGCTGGGACTTATAGGGAGGATCCTGAAAAAGCTACCCAGATACTAGAAACTATCATAAAGACTCAGGATCCATATTGGAGTGATTTACAAGTAATCCTGGATACTTTGCTTACTATTGATGAAAAGACTCTGGTGATAGCTAAGGCAAAGGAGGAGGCAGAACAGATTCATGTGCAACAGGGACAGGTAGGCCACATAGAGAATTATTTTCCGCCTGCGGATCCTAATATCCGTGCTCAGCGAGATTTATTAACTAGGTATCAAAGACTATTAGTGTATGGAATGAGACATGCTATGCCTAAGGCTCAAAATACATCTAAACTGTATCAGGTGATTCAGGGTAAAAATGAGACCCCCTTGGAATTTTATGAGAGATTAGTATATTTCTGAACAGCTTCTAATAAATTGGATCCTGAAAAAGAAGAGGATGCGGCACAAATAGCTTAGACATTCACAGCTCATTCTGCCCCAGATATACAACGAAAATTACAAAAATTGGAGGGAGAGGATTCAAGGAAACTGCCTAAACTTTTAGAAATGGGGTGGAAAGTTTATAACAATAGAGAGGTGATTGAGAAGAGCAGGGAGCAAAAATTAGGGGCAGTGCTGATGAGATCTAGTGGCGCACTGAAACAAATGCCCCAAGGGAGAGGCAGAAATATGGGACGAGGACAGTCCAGAGGGGTTGGAAATGGAAATTATGTGCCTAGATTAGAAAAAGATCTATGTGCCTATTGTAAGCAAGAAGGACACTGGAAAAAGGAATGTCTGAACGTCCTCAGGGAAGGAAGGGGGCTTAAGCCATGGAATTTGCAAGGAACCCCAAGGCCAGCCGCAGAACTGATGACTTTAGATGGAGACTGAAGGGGACCAGGGGTTCACTTGAAACACACCACAGCAGAACCCCTGGTCACAATGATGCTGGGGAATGAGGATATAGATTTTCTTGTGGACACAGGAGCAACTTATTCAGTGATTAACACATGTAAGGGACAATTGAGTCAACAAAGAGTGTCAGTTGTTGGTGCCACAGGGCGAAAGGAAAGTAGACCGTTTTTGCAGCCATTAGATTTTAAAATTGGCAATAGATGGGTGACCCATCAATTTTTATATATGCCTGAATGCTCAATGCCTTTGCTCGGAAGGGACGTATTGAACAAATTAAGTGCACAGATAACTTTTGACAAATGAAAGATACAAGTACATAATAGCTGAAAATAAATCTCTGGACGCTCAAGTTTTTATGTTACAGCAAGAATCAAAGGCTGGACAGGAGATACCTGAAGAGGTGGAGAATGCCGTAACACCCTTGGCCTGGGCAGCAGAAACACCAGGATGATCCTGGGCAGCATCTCCAGTAAAGGTTCTTTTAAAGCCTGACGCAAAACCACAGAATCACAGAACGTTAGGGATTGGAAGGGACCTAAAAGGATCATCTAGTCCAATCCCCCTGCTGGGGCAGGACCACCTAGATCAGATCACACAAGAACACGTCCAGGCGGGTTTTGAACATCTCCAGAGAAGGGGGCTCCACAACCTCTCTGGGCAGCCTGTTCCAGTGTTCTGTTACCCTTACTGGGAAGAAGTTCTTCCTCATGTTCAAGCAGAACCTCCTATGTTCCAGTTTATATCCATTTCCCCTTATCCTATCATTGGATGCCACTGAGAAGAGCCTGGCTCCATCCTCATGACAGTCACCCTTTACATATTTATAAACAATAATGAGATCCCCCCCTCAGTCTCCTCTTCTCCAAGCTAAAGAGACCCAGCTCCCTCAGCCTTTCCTCATAAGGGAGATGCTCCACTCCCTTAATCATCTTTGTGGCCCTGCGCTGGACTCTCTCAAGCAGTTCCTTGTCCTTCTTGAACTGAGGGGGGCCCAGAACTGGACACAATATTCCAGATGTGGCCTCCTCATTCACCAGTGGGCCTACATTGCCTCTAGTGTTAGTTTTATCTGCAATGTATTTGAAGAAGCCTGTCACGAACTGAAGGCATCCTGTCACAATGAGTCGCAACCAAGGGTCATTGCGATCACAATGTATCTCAATCAGAAGGTCTTTGGATATCACAAGAGAGCTTCAGACCACTGCTCTCTAAGGGCTCACACCTCTCCAACATCCAGGAGGGAAATGCCCCACCTCCAGGAGGAAGTGCCTCGCCTTTAACCAGCCACAAGTAACTCACAGCACCTGTTTTAACAAGCCACAGGTGCTTCTCATTTAACTCACACAGCAGCCAGAGAACTTCTCCACACTTCCCCCCTTTTTTGAAAAAAAAAACACCTAATACTTCATGTTCAACCGCCGTTTGTCGAATACCTTTGAGACAGAACCATGGGGGAGTCTTTCTTATTTCCGATTGTACCACGTCGGCGGTGGATATATCCATTCCTCTGGTGGTGATGGATACATCCATCCCGGCCGTTCTGGCTGCTTTTCCTGAAGATTTATTGCCAGATTGGTCTGCGGCTGCCGCAATGCTCCCGCAAAGGGTTTGTCGGAACTGTGGGACATCTGCACACACCTTCTCGTTCTCTTTCTGCCATTTCCTGGTTTTGGCTGGCCATTAGTACAGACTTTTGATTTGCAGTGTTTAGCAAAATGACCTATTTTTCCACATTTATAACATCTCTGTTTTCCACATTTATGGTGCCTTTGGCCTTTCCGTCCTGGGCACTCTGATTTTATATGTCCCAGGTTTCCACATCTATAACACTTCCGCTTCTTAACACGCAAGGAGCCCGGGAGGGCTAGTTCCACGGGGAATGCACTCAGCCCTCCCCCCATTTCTGTTATAGATGGATCTTTATTGACCAGTGTCCCCAGTGCTTCAGTTAAGTTCCAGTCCCCGGCCTCCATTGCCTTCATCCTAACCTCATCCCAAAAACAAACTGTGTCACGCAGTTGAGCTGTCACTGTGGCAGGCAGCAACATCCATGATTGTGGTAAGGGAGGCCAATACGGTAGACCCCCGTTTTCTCACCCCCTTAGAAACAGAGGGTGTCTCAGCAAAATCTGATTTTTCTGCCGCTTTTTGCTGTTCTGCGGGGGATACATATGCTCTCAGGGAGTCCAGCTCTACTAAGCGAGCGGATCTCAGCAGCCTTTTCCTCAGCTTAGGCACAGGTGGCAACTTCCCAGCTGAACTGTCACTCACTTTAGAGGTCTCTCTCGCAACCTCACTTACTGCAGAGGGGGTTATAGCCTGCTGCAACATTTCCACCACAACTGCTAGTTGCTGGGACACTCCTTGCAGTATTGTCATAACCTGCTGTATCATTATTGGCTGCACTATTTGCACCTGCGCTGGATACACTGCAGGATACGAATTTGCCAGAGATATTTGCTCAAGTGGCAGAGCCGTAGGCAAGATGGAGGAAGGGGAGGCTGTTGGGGCAAAGGGTGGGGGACGCTTCAACACTTCACCTTCTGTGGAGAGGTATTTCAGTGCCAGATAATCCTGCAGGGAGGGGCAGAGTCCCTGCACAGTCCCTGCGACTTTCTCAATCTCCATGAACAGCAAAGATATGACAGATTCACTGTCCACACTATCTGGGGTCAGTCCTCCCTCAGATAGCTCGTCATCTCTTTCAAAACCTTCACCTACAGATGCATAGTCTGATAATTCATTTTCTTCTCCTTCTGCCACCCCTTTTTGTATTATGTCATCTAGGGCCCCCCATGTACATAGCAGGTCAGTCAAGTCCTTATGCTCAAACACTGCTTCAAGGAGTAACTTATCCCCCAGCTTTTTCCAGAGCTCAAGGCAATACTAAGATCCGCTAGGCCTTCATGCTCTGTCACCCAGTCCAGTAATTTATAGAGGGCCTCATCACTTATATTGGCTCCCGCAGCCATTATCACAGACTTAAGGGTGGCATAGGTCTGGCTTTCTTTTACAGGGTTCTGTCCCATTTTCCATTCCCAGCGGCTCACCTGTCCCAGGTGCCTAGGTCTAAGTCAATCTGGATCAACTCACAGCTTCCCCGCCGCTCTCAAGCTATGCTGGGCTTTGTCTCTACCACACTTCACCCTGCGGTCCAGAAGTTCATGTCCTGATGGATCACATCAGGGCCACCAGATGCCACAAACTGAAGGTATCCTGTCACAATGAGTCACAACCAAGGGCCATTGCAATCACAACATATCTCAATCAGAAGGTCTTTGGATATCACAAGAGAGCTTCAGACCACTGCTCTCTAAGGGCTCACACCTACCCCAACACTCAGGAGGGAAATGCCCCACCTCCAGGAGGAGGTGCCTCGCCTTTAACCAGCCACAAGTAACTCACAGCACCTGTTTTAATGAGCCACAGGCGCTTCTCATTTAACTCACACAGCAGCCAGAGAACTTCTCCACACTTCTCCACAGAAGCCCTTTCTGTTGTCCTTGACCTTTCTTGCAAAGTTTAATTCCAAAGAGGTCCTAGCTTTCCTAGTAGCCTCCCTACATCCTCTGACAGCAGACCTATATTAACGATACAACCAGGGCTGTTGAAAGGAGTGGTTACTCAGCCGACAAGCCGGGTTATTACGTTTTAAAGAGCCAAAGCTTTTTGAGAGCCACAAGCATTCTGTCACTAGTGAGCTGAAACGTAAGGTTAGGAATTCAATTGATGTCTTTTTTTTTGGTAAGAACTGAGTCAAGCACCAGAACTTTTAAGACAGGTAGTACTCTGAGTCATTGCTATCCCTGGGTGGTCTCCAAGCAGTGATATTTAATAAGATCTTGAGTTAGTAAGCCAGTGAAGAATAGATTTGCAAATTTTCAGGATTTGCTCTGTGCTTTTTCTGCCTCTCAGTATCATTTCCATGAACCTGTATCTGCTGGTTCTCAGACATGATCTCAGTTCAGGTTTGTGTTGGGAAAACAAGGAAACTACAGAATTCAAATTCAGCACTGTATTGGGTTTGTGTGGTGGGGTTTTGGTAGCGGGGGAGGGGCTACAGGGGTGGCTCCTGTGAGAAGCTGCTAGAAGCTTCCCTGGCTCCAAGTCGGGCCCGCTTCTGGCCAAGGCCGAGCCAATCGGCAACAGTGGTAGTGCCTCTGGGATAACATATTTAAGAGGAAAAAAAAAACTGCTGCAGAACCTGCAGCAGAGAGAGGGAGGAGGTGTGGGCCTTGCTCCCGGCCTCCTATGCAGGTGGCTGTCTGCACTGGGCCACCACCTCTTCCCTGGCGGTGGGGCAGTGGCTGCAGCAGTGCAGCTGGGGTGTCTCACAGGCCCACATGCAGCCCCAGGCTGGAGAGTGGTTCCTCGCAGCCTGGCGGCATCAGCCAAGGGCCTTTGTTCCCTCCAAATTGAGACTCCGGGAGCTCTCCAAAGCTCCCTGTTGCCAGAGCACCCACTGGGTGGAGCTCGTCCTGCCTGGAGCTGCCAGGGTTTGTTGAGCTGGTTGGGCCCAGCACAGTGGTGGGGAGAGAGGAGTGAGATGTGAAAGAAACAACTATGCAGACACCAAGGTCAGTGAAGAAAGAGGGAGAGGACGTGTGCTAGAGCAAAGATTCTCCTGCAGCCCAATGATGAGATGGCAGGCTGTCCTCTTGCAGCTCATGGAGGTTAATGGTGGAGCATAGATCCACCTGCAGCCTGTGGAGGACCCCATGCCAGAACAGGTGGCTGTGCCCAAAGAAGGCCATGACTCTGTAGAAAGCCCGTGCTGGAGCAGTCTGTTCCTGAAGGACTGCACCCTGTGGGAGGGACGCACGCTGGAACAATTCATGAAGAACTGCAGCCCATGGGAAGGACTCACATTGGAGAAGTTTGTGGAGGACTATCTCCCATGGGAAGGACCCCACAATGGAGCAGGGGAAGAGTGTGAGGCATCCTCCCCCTGAGGAGGAAGGAGCGGCAGAAACAACGTGTGATGAACTGACCACAACCTCCATTCCCCGTCCCCCTGCGCCACTCAGGGGGAGGAGATAGAGAAATTGGGAGCAAAGTTGAGCATGGGAAGAAGGGAGGGGTGGGAGGAAGGTGTTTTAAGATTTCTCATTATCCTACTCTGATTTGATTTGTAACAAATTAAATTGATTTTTTCTCCAAGTCGAGTCTATTTTGCCTGCGACCATAATTGATGAGTGATCTCTCTCTGTCCTTGTCTCGATCCATGAGCCTTTTGTTATATTCTATCCTCCCCATCCCACCAGGGAAGGGGAAGAGTGAGCGAGTGGCCACGTGGTGCTTGATTCATAGATTCATAGATTCATAGATTTCTAGTTTGGAAAAGACCTTAGAGATCATCGAGTCCAACCATCCCTAATCCCCAAAGTTGCCGTCTAGGCCTAAACCACAATAAGCACAAAAGGAGATATAGCAAAAGATTCCCAGCGGCATTGATTGTAGCCTGCCTGGGCAGATCCATACATAATTAATGCAAAATGGGGCTGGTGATAGGATGAAATCCTATAGAACCACACATGTGTGGGGTGGACTAGTAATTGTCGAGTGTAAAAGGTTAGGTCTTCTGTGGATTGAATAACCTGAACCACTGCAAAGTGATCTCACCCATTGCTGCCTAAATTGTTTTCTGTGTGCTGATGTGGTGAACAAGAAGACAAATACTCTTGTGTTTGTACAAACATTCCAGCACCTAGTGTGTGACTCCTACAGCATGCTGAAGGCTGAACCAAAATTATACCCTTTTGAACCTGAATTTTTGAACACCTTGGATAAACTAGCTTTAGTACAAAGCATTTTTGAGAAAAACAGGTCTCATCTGGGAAGCCTGATTTAAAGTTTGATCAATTCCAAATTGTAGCAGGATCCCTTCTGTGGACGGCCCAGAGTCATGACCGTACACCAATATGGTTAGAAATCATGCTCGTTTATTACAAACAACACACAGGTTATATAGCAGAACATGGCGTGACACGACTACATTCTACAATTGGCTTGCTTAGCGTAAACACACTCTCGTGGGTTATAGTGATAGGGCAGCGCTAGCAGACCACAGGTAATAAGCTCATCCCTTTAGTCTCCTCACTTGCGGTCATCGGAGAGGCATCCAGGAGGCGTGCATCTTGGCAGGCAATCAATCTACATTTCCTTTTAAGGCCATTGAGTTAACTTGAAGGACAAAAGTAATCTAGTTGGTAACCTTGTGCTCTGGGGCCCAAGCAGGGATTGTCCATACCCGAGAGAATATTATGGCCAGTCTCGGAGAGGAACTCCTCCACACTTCCCCCTTTTTGTTTTTGGACAATCCATAGTCCTGGCATTGCTTTAAGGAGGACCCGAGAGGCGCATCTCAGGACACACCCTGCTAAGAGAATCATAAACAGCAATGCAACTAATATCGTTATGCCTTGTATGATTAATCCTTTTATCCAACCTGGTATGTTCCAACTACTGAACCAGTTTGAGAATGGGTCATCTTGTGTCATGATATGATGCATGTTACTTTGGAGGTTTGCAAGTTGCTTATGAATGCTTTGAGAGTGGTCAGATAGGTCCATACAGCACATGCCTTCAAAGTCAGTACAACCATGGCCTTGAGCTAACAATAAAAAATCAATAGCAGCGCAATTTTGCAATACAGCATGCTGGATATCATCTACATCATCAATAGAGAAGTGAGAATACTAGAGGTAAGATTAAATTGTTTCAATGCCCAACAAGCAAGCTTAGCTAACTGATTATTAGCATTGCCGTCAGAGGCTCCTGGAAGGAAGACAGATAGTGCTGCTATTTCAGCTGGACTCAGCAGCTGCACGTTGTCATTACAAGTGCTGTCAAACTCTTTCAGGCTCCTCTTACCCCGGCTTGTTCAGGTTGTTCGTTCAGCTAGAAAATCATGAATGCTAGGGGCAAAGAGAGTTAGGCGACCCAAATAGCAAGGACCACCGATAGCTCCTTGTGGAATTCCGGGCCAGGCACGATCTCCACAGATCAGAAAAATTCCAGGGGGCAGGAGCGTATCGTGTGTAAATACTTTCCCAATGAGTGCTCCAGTTTTTACATCTCCCCACATCGATGTGCCGGACACATTGAAACGCGGTTTGTCTTGGAAGAAAAAACTGCGTCCTAATTTAGCCTGATAGGCTTGCTTCAGCGTTTGGAACCAAACCACTCCAGAGCCATTTACAAGTTGCATAGGAGGGCGAATGATTTTACATATGGCGTCGTGACTCATCGACTGGTTCCATAAACCAGAAACATTTTTCCATGTTCCTGGTAACAGGCTACCTAAGAGATCAAGTTCTTGCAGTCCTGCGGGGATGGTCACATTGAGTGATCTAATCAAGGCAGCTTGGACTTCCGATCCTACATCGAAAGGCCAATCCCACCCACTGCAGATCCGTCTCATGCCACTGGGTTGTTGGTATGAGAGGGCAGAGGTATTGACGAATCTTTGAACTCTGTTATGTTAGTGCTATTATTTGGCCAAAGTATTGGCACACCAATAAGGCACGTGCGAAATGGGTCAGAGGCACTTTGCATAGATAAACAGAATTGTGAGACGTTGGTTTTGTTAGCCCAAGTGACCCAACTTATTCAGTGTAGTTAACGCCTGTGCCACTCCAACTCCTGGTGCAAATATTGAAGCTGCAATGATTTTAGCTGGATCCCAAAATTCTGCTCTGGAATCGCACTAGCTATCATAAGCATGTGTGCTTCGCCTATTCCGGGTGTGTCTATGACTTAGGATCATGGTGGTATGAGGTAAATACATTCCTAAAGTCCCTATAGTACATAGATCTCCCCTTATATGCGAAGGAATACCCTACTAAGCTCTACTATAGCCCTGCAGAAGCAGTTACTAGCATTTTGTTTTGGTACAGCCTTGCAGAAGCAGTTACTAGCATATTGTTTCCCTTTCTGGGAGCCTTACTATTTCGACTATGCCCAAGATTCCGCTGAGCAGGAGGGTAACAATCAGCAGGGTCATCGTGGAGAAGGGAGGCAGGCACAGCACCTTCAGGGCGTCCCCTGTTTATCCACACAGTGTGCTCTGCAGCCTCCTTCCGCTCCGCTCTGAGCCATCCCTTTTACACCCTCAACAGAGTCTATGACAAAGGTACTGACACGGCGTTGCCGCACGCGTGGCCAGTGCGTGCAACAAGGCTGCCCAGTATGTGCTCTGCTGGCTAACAGCGGTTTTTGCGAATCGCAACATGTTGTTCAATAACAATCCTCCTAGCTTCCCTTTTCAAAGTTACGTGCTCACAACTAAGTCCAGTTTGTAATTCTTTGTCATTAATTTGGTACCAGTCAATTCTTCTCCTTCCAGTAGTTATGGGTGGAATCCATACACCTTCCGATCGGAAAAAACACACAAAGCATATATACAAGCAACTTTCACACACATAATATACCTAACAATGAGAAACATAAGAACAGTTGATATATTAACATGAAATCTTCTATTACGAGTCTGTCCATTTGAACCATTCTCCTCGTTTGGCATTTCTGTGATCTCTGCTTGCTCTGCTAATTCTTGGATCTCCCCTTCTCTATCTGTAGTTTCAAAAGTCCTGGTTGGCTTTACGTTTCTTGCTGGTAACCAGTATGGACCTGTGGGAAAGAGAACACAAGCATACCCTCTTCCCCATGTAAGCAGAGGCACAGGGCCATCCCATGAGTTGAGTCCAGTTTCTTATAATATACCGTTGATTTTTCTACAAAAATGGCACTGGGTTTAAAATGATGATCCACAGCCGTAGTATGTTGCCTAGAAGCAGACAAATTAAGAAAATTTAAAACATATGTAGCTTTGTCCAAGGATTCTTGCTGGGAAGTATACAGAAGACTGCCCCTTTTTTGTTTATCAAGCATTTGTTTTAACGTTAAATGAGTTCGTTCAATAACAGCTTGTCCCGTAGGCGAATGAGGGATACTGGTAGTGTGAGTCACTCCCTGATCCTGTAAAAAGGTACTATACCAGACCATTGTCTGTCCCGATTTTCTTCGGTACTCCCATGGTTTTCTCCAGTGTGAGCAGTAGCAACAACAAAGGCAGAAAATATATCAACAGTTATATGTACATATTTAGATCGAAGAAACGATTGAATATAAGTAATATCAGTTTGCCATAATTCATTGACACATAAACCTTTTGGATTTACTCCTGCTGGAGCATTTGAAGGCACAATACGTTGACGGTCAGGGCAGACGTGTACAATCTGCTGAGCTTGATCTGCTGTCTGACCTGATGGGAAGTATCATCAACCACCAATTGACAAACTGTAGGACTAATCATCATTCCTTGAGGCAGTACAATCCAATGATATTGTTGCGTGGGTTGTTCTTTGTTAAGCACTGGAACTGAAAAGGCAAATCTAGGACAATCATTAGGGTGTAAATAAATAAAATAAAAAAAAATTAAAAAGGTAAAAAAAACCCCAATCTTTTAAATCAATCACCATCAAATGCTAACATTCTGGAATCATAGTAGGATTTGATACACCTGGTTGTAATGCACCCATTGGTGAAATGATTGCATTAATAGCTCTTAAAACTTTTAATGTAAATCTCCATTTTCCTGATTTCTTTGGGATAACAAATATTGGAGTATTCTATAGGCTAGTGGAGGGAAATTATATGTCCTAATTTGAGCTGTTCATCGACTAATTTTTGAGCCCACATTCTGACACGCCTTTATTAAATCTGCAGTTGTTTTTGCCCGATTTCTGATAGGATCAAGAGCTCGCCCATGTGAAAAATATTCATTTGATTCATGTCTATATGGGACAATGGATGTGCAAATAGGTGGCGAGGAGTAGGGTGTACCTATTCAAGATAAGTGATTGTCTTAGTTTAAGATCTCTGTGAAATGCAAAAACGTAAACCTGCGAAATGCCTCATGATGCTGCGAACCACCAGAGTGATACACAGAATGCTCTGTCACTACAGAGCAGAGAACTCTGGTGACAGTTCATCATGATGCAAAACGAGATAAAAGGAAATTGTAAAAAGTAGAAAAGGATGGAGAGCATAGATGCTGGGAAGCACTCTTTAGATGGTCACCTTCCGCTTCAGGATTTTTCAGCCATTTAAAACATCCTGTTATAACACTGCCAACAGCTACAGCTGCTTTAATATTGTTACTAACACTGCTGTATACATGGGTTTGGCACATGTTTAAGAGGATATCTTCAATGCACAAAATGTTATATCAATCAGGAAACTTATGCAAGTAAAGGAATTTACTTGATCCAATAAAAAAGGGGGGACTGATGGAGGGAATATAGGAATAGACATCTGTGAAATGTTAGAAGTTTTGAAATACTAACTACCCAAGGAGGAGGCTGGGGTGGATTCTGAGGCGGGGACCATGGAAATGATTTCCTGGGAGAGACCGACCTTCTGAGGGGGGTTATGAGTATGTTTGTATAAATACAAGAAAAACTGCTACGGCGGGTGTGCGTCTTGGTGGAGCAGAGACTCCCAGCACACCTAGCACTGTTTGCTTGCTTTTATTCGCCTAATAAATTGTAAACTTTAATTGGAGTTCTGTTTGGGACTCACTCATTTATCACACCGGCAGTCTGCATTAGCATCTTCAATTGCTAACTGGAATAGCAAGACATCTGCAGCAGCTGGATTTTCTGTTTGTCTCTGAACTGCTGTTTGCAGCCGATCAAGGAAATGTTCATAAGGTTCCTGTGCTCCCTGCCGAATGGAAGCAAAGGAAGCCTCCCCTGTCCCAAAAATCAGGGACACGTCTTAATGCTCTCGTAGCCAATTCAGTCAGTTGTTGGAAAGCCACTTGCTGTAACCCTGCCTGTGCCTGATTTTGACATGTGTGACATTTTATCCATCCCAAAATGTTTAGCTCTCGATTTAAGAAATTTAACACCTATAACACTTTAGCTATTGTTTCATTGGGAGATTTCCCTGTCATTCCCCCTTCTTGTTTTAAAAGCATATTCTCCAAAGTACCATGTGAGTGTTCTATGATCGGTTGCCCAGCAGGATTGTAAGGAGTACCAGTAACATGCTCAATACCTCATGATGACAAAAATACATGTATCTGATAAGAGGTGTATGCGAAAGTTCCTGCAAGCGTAAACCACGAGGATTAACACCATTCATTGGTGACATGATCATATTTAAACAGCTAGTACACAATTGTACAATTGAGCGGGCTTGTTGTCGTGTTAAACCAAATTGTCACCTAATAGCGTCAGCATTCTGATGGTAGAAGTCATGCAAGATTTTGCCTGCATTAACGAGTTTGGTACCAGAGCTGCACTCGTGAGAGGATCAGCTCGCCTGTTCCCTTCTGCTATAGGCCCTGGAAGCGCGGTGTGCGCTAGCAGATGTACAATGGAATATGCGTGTTTATGGTTTTGCAACACTGATATTAACTGTTGAAATTGCTGGAACAGAAGAGGATTAGTTATTTCCCGCAATGCCAATCAAGATGATCCAAGTTAAGATGCGCTGTCTCTTGGTAAAAACTGGGCCATGGGCAGCGGCAACACGGCCGCTCTCCAGGCTCGGCCTGTGGGGGTGGGGGGGGCGGTCAGCGGCGGCGGCGGGGGGTCAGCCCTCCCTCGCCTCAGCCGGGCGGGGGTGTGGGGGGGGCGGGGTGGGGACGACGACCCAGCCGCCCTGTGCCAGCCGCCCCGCTTGTTGTTGCTGTTGTTTTTGTTGTTGTCGTTGTCGCGGCTCCGGCCGCTCACACTCCGTAACCGCTGCCGACCCCTCCCGCCGAGGACCATCAGCTGCAAAAGAACTGGCACGCCAGAGGAGGGCAAAGCAGGGTTAAGTTTTGGGTGGCAGGATGCTCTTCCTTGGCCCGACGACAGCAGTGACGAAGCCGTACAGTCACCACCCCCCGAGTTCCCTTTGGCTGGCACTTCCGCTTTGTGCCCAGTTGGCGCTGGAGGGGCGGCGGGCACTTCCTCTGTTGTCCCTGAGCCAGCTGGGGGCCCCGTAGGCTCTTTAGACTCAGCTTTTTGTTCTGACACAGTTTCTCCCAGCCCCTCGGCTTGTTTCCACACCTCAGTGATAGTAGAACAGGTGGGAGCTCGCATGCCTTTTGTTGGGCGTAAATGTCCGACCCCAAAGGAGTTAATTACGACACGCCACGTCCGTCCCACTTCTTTTGCTGTTTTTCCCTCTTTTCCTCCCGCTAAGGTGGTCTCCCAGAGATGTTCTCCCACTTCATGCCATTCGTCAACATTAAAGAGTAGCGGACAGGTTTTACAATGTCCATTTGCTTTCGCCCACTTAATGAGGCCTTCTATCTCCTTAGGGTTAACCGTTTCTTCTCTCTTAGAGAGTATACTGGTTAACGACTTGATTGCCGCATCCGTTTCCATCGCGGTCTTACCTTGCAGAGGTTCGCTCAGCCGTTGCGAAACTACCAGGCTCCGGCGATTCTCTTCGTCCCGTGCCCTTCCCTGCTGCCTCGTCCACAGGCTCCCAATACCATATTCAAGATGCTATGGAGGCTTCCACATTTAAGCGAGTTTATCCGCATTTAAGCGCTTTTTCCGCATTTAAGTGATTTTTTCAGGGTCCCTGTTCGGGCGCCACTTGTAGCAGGATCCGTTCTGTGGACGGCCCAGAGTCATGACCGTACACCAATATGGTTAGAAATCATGCTCGTTTATTACAAACAACACACAGGTTATATAGCAGAACATGGCGTGACACGACTACATTCTACAATTGGCTTGCTTAGCATAAACACACTCTCGTGGGTTATAGTGATAGGGCAGCGCTAGCAGACCACAGGTAATAAGCTCATCCCTTTAGTCTCCTCACTGCGGTCATTGGAGAGGCATCCAGGAGGCGTGCATCTTGGCAGGCAATCAATCTACATTTCCTTTTAAGGCCATTGAGTTAACTTGAAGGACAAAAGTAATCTAGTTGGTAACCTTGTGCTCTGGGGCCCAAGCAGGGATTGTCCATACCCGAGAGAATATTATGGCCAGTCTCGGAGAGGAACTCCTCCACACCAAATGACTGCTGTTGCAATATGATTTCTGTTCAAATACAAGACTATTGTATTCTGAGTTAACCAGCTGCACATTTCCTTACAGTAATTGAGATGAAGGGGGGAGGATATTCAATAGCGTGCTTCAAAGTACTGTAGCATCGGGTATATTTTTAGGTGTCCTGAAATTGCTATTAAGTATTGTGCTTAACACAGCTCTGCCGGACAAGCTTTTTTAATAGGTTTCTGTTAGAATCATAGAATCATAGAATGGTTAGGGCTGGAAGGGACCTTCAAAGGTCATCTAGTCCAACCCCCCTGCAAGGAACAGGGATATCTCCAACTAGATCAGGTTGCTCAGGGCCTCATCCAACCTGGCCTTGAACGTCTCCAGGGATGGAGCATCCACCACCTCTCTGGGCAACCTGTTCCAGTGTTCTACAACTCTTATGGTAAAAAATTTTTTCCTAATATCCAACCTGAATCTACCTCCCTCTATTTTAAAACCATTATCCCTATCACAACTGGCCCTCCTGAACAGCCTCTCCCCATCTTTCTTGTAGGCCCCCTTGAGGTACTGGAAGACCGCTATAAGGTCACCCCGGAGCCTCCTCTTCTCCAGGCTGAACAGCCTGTCCTCATAGGAAAGGTGCTCCAGCCCTCTTATCATCTTCGTGGCCCTCCTCTGGACCCTCTCCAACTGGTCCATGTCCTTCTTATGTTGGGGACTCCAGAACTGGATGCAATACTCCAAGTGAGGTCTCACGAGGGCAGAGTAGAGGGGGAGAATCACCTCCCTCGACCTGCTGGCCACGCTCCTCTTGATGCAGCCCAGGACGTGGTTGGCCTTCTGGGCCGCAAGAGCACATTGCCGGCTCATATTGAGCTTCTCGTCCACCAGTACTCCCAAGTCCTTCTCCTCAGGGCTGCTCTCGATCCAGTCCTTCTCCTCAGGGCTGCTCCCGATCCAGATAGTTGGATCTGTTGATAGTATGATTCTGTTGATAGTATGATTCAAATTTTAATGTGGGCAAGCCAAATAGCAACGTCTGTTTGTTGTTAGTGGGAGTCTTTTTTCTGGCAAAAGTTTTAAGAGTGTTTTTTAGAGTATGTCTGTGTGAAGTGAGGCAAGAAGCTGGCTGCATAAAAGTATTGTTGACTTTGTGATGGCTTAGTAGCAATGAAACATCCACCCAAAAGTATACTTTCTAATAATAGTCGTATCTGCACTTGAAATTCTGGAAGTGCCTATCCTTAATAGTTTTGATATAAAAGGAGATTTGGGGTCGTTTCCAAGTTCAAGGAATTGCATGGTACGGCAGAACCAGTATAGCTGCAGTACATCACACAATCACAGAATCACAGAATGTTAGGGATTGGAAGGGACCTAAAAGGATCATCTAGTTCAATCCCCCTGCCGGGGCAGGACCACCTAGATCAGATCACACAAGAACGCGTCCAGGAGGGTTTTGAACATCTCCAGAGAAGGAGGCTCCACAACCTCTCTGGGCAGCCTGTTCCAGTGTTCTGTTACCCTTACTGGGAAGATGTCGCTGCCGTCTCGAGGACGGAGAGAAGAACGACACAGAATTCAGGTGCAGGAGAAAATGCCAACGCCAACAGCAGGAGCAGCAGCAGCAGTATCAGCAGCGGCAGCAGCAGCATCAGCCGTTTATTAATTACAAATCCGTATATATATATAATATGGTTCACAAGGATGGCCAAGGCAATTGGTCGCTTGACCATCCACCTCCCAGAGTGATTGGCTAAATGCTACAACACCCATTTCAAAACAACTTTCCCAGTGTGCCATAAACAAGACTGCATAACAAGCTACAGGTGCAAGATAAAGTCTTAGTTTACAAAAACCTCAAACTGTTTCTCAGCTAGCCTGCATGGGAAAAAGAACTTTCCCAGGACGCTGCAGTAGCTGGAAAATTTCTGCTTCTAGCCTTTTTGTATCCACAGGAAGAAGTTCTTCCTCATGTTTAAGCGGAACCTCCTGTGTTCCAGCTTATGTCCATTTCCCCTTGTCCTATCATTGGATGCCACTGAGAAGAGCCAGGCTCCATCTTCATGACAGTTACCCTTTACATATTTATAAACATTAATGAGGTCCCCCCTCAGTCTCCTCTTCTCCAAGCTAAAGAGACCCAGCTCCCTCAGCCTTTCCTCATAAGGGAGATGCTCCACTCCCTTAATCATCTTTGTGGCCCTGCGCTGGACTCTCTCAAGCAGTTCCTTGTCCTTCTTGAACTGAGGGGCCCAGAACTGGACACAATATTCAAGATGCGGCCTCACCAGGGCAGAGTAGAGGGGGAGGAGAACCTCTCTCGACCTACTAACCACACCCCTTCTAATACACCCCAGGATGCCATTGGCCTTCTTGGCCACAAGGGCACATTGCTGGCTCATGGTCATCCTGCTGTCCACCAGGACCCCCAGGTCCCTTTCCCCTCCTGTGCTGCTCCCCAACAGTTCAGTCCCCAACTTGTACTGGTACATGGGGTTGTTATTACCCAGATGCAAGACTCTACACTTGCCTTTGTTGTATTTCATTACACTTCTCCCCGCCCAACTCTCCAGCCTGTCCAGGTCTCTCTGAATGGCAGCACAGCCTTCAGGTGTGTCAGCCACTCTTCCCAGTTTAGTGTCATCAGCAAACTTGCTGACCATGCACTCTATTTCCTCATCCAAGTCATTGATGAATATGTTGAACAATACAGGTCCCAGTACCAACCCTTGAGGGACTCCACTGGATACAGGCCTCCAACTGGACTCTGTCCCATTGACCACTACTCTCTGGCTTCTATCCTTCAGCCAGTTCACAATCCACCTCACTACCCGATCATCCAGACCACACTTCCTCAGTTTAGCTGTGAGGATGCCGTGGGAGACTGTGTCAAATGCTTTACTGAAGTCAAAATAGACCACATCCACTGCTCTACCATCATCCACCCACTGGGTGATGTCCTCATAAAAGGCTATCAGGTTTGTCAAGCACAACTTCCCCTTAGTGAAGCCATGTTGACTGCCCCTAATGACCCTCTTATCCTTGATATGCCTAGAGACAGCACCAATGATAAGTTGTTCCATTATCTTTCCCGGGATGGAGGTGAGGCTGACCGGTCTATAGTTACCTGGGTCTTCCTTCTTGCCCTTTTTGAAGACCAGAGTGACATTTGCTTTCTTCCAGTCCTCAGGCACCTCTCCCGTTCCCCACGATTTAGCAAAGATGATGGCGAGTGGCCTGGCAATGACATCCACCAGCTCCCTCAGCAGCCGCGGGTGCATCCCATCAGGACCCATGGATTTATGGATGGCCAGGTTGCTTAACTGGTCCCTAACCAAGTCCTCATCAACCAGGGTAGACTCCTCCTCTATCCTGACTTCCTCAGGAGCCTCAGGGTTCCGGGGCTCATCAGAATAGCCTCCAGCAGTATAGACTGAGGCAAAGAAGGCATTCAGTAACTCTGCCGCCTTCTCATCCTCTGTCACCAGGGCACCCTCCTCATTCACCAGTGGGCCTACATTGCCTCTAGTGTTAGTTTGATCTGCAATGTATTTGAAGAAGCCCTTTCTGTTGTCCTTGATCTTTCTTGCAAGGTTTAATTCCAAGGAGGTCTTAGCTTTCCTAGTTGCCTCCCTACATCCTCTGACAGCAGACCTATATTCCTCCCAAGTGGCCTGCCCCTCCTTCCATGATCTGTACACTCTCTTTTTCCACTTGAGTTTGCCCAACAGTTCCTCATTTAACCATGCAGGTCTCTTGGTACCCTTTCTTGACTTCCTACCTGTTGGGATGCACCGGTCTTGAGCTCGGAAGAAGAGGTCCTTTAAGGCTAACCAACTATCTTGAGTCCCTTTACCTTCTAGTACTCTGTCCCATGGGATTTCTCCTAGCAGTTGTTTGAAAAGATCAAAGTTGGCCCTACTGAAGTCCAGGGTTCTTGTTCTGCTAGGTATTCTCTTCCTGCCACATGAGATCCTGAACTCCGCCATTTCATGGTCACTACAACCAAGGCTACCCTCGACCTTCAGCGCTTCAACCAGACCCTCCTTATTAGTGAGAATAAGATCCAGCAGCGCTCCTCTCCTAGTAGGCTCACCCACCATTTGCATCAGGAAGTTATCATCAATGCACTGAAGGAACCTCCTGGACTGTGGATGGCTGGCTGAGTAGGCCTTCCAGCAGATATCAGGATAGTTGAAGTCCCCCAGGACAACCAGGGCCCGCATTTGCGAGACCGCTATCAGCTGCCTGTAGAAGGCCTCATCAACCTCCTCATCCTGATCCAGTGGTCTGTAATAAACACCAATAACAGTATCACGCATGCCCGATTGTCATTTAATTCGCACCCACAAGCTCTCAACTTGCTCCTGATCTGCCCCTGGACAGAACTCAATGCACTCTAGCTGCTCCCTCATGTAAAGAGCAACTCCACCACCTCGCCTTGCTGGCCTGTCCTTCCTGAAGAGGACATAGCCATCCATGATCACATTCCAGTCATGCGAGCTGTCCCACCAAGTCTCAGTATTTGCCACGAGATCATAACCCCCTGATCGAACACAGATTTCTAACTCCTCCTGTTTGTTCCCCATGCTGCGTGCATTGGTGTACAGGCATTTCAGAGAGCCAGCTGAGCACGCCAATTTCACCCTAGGGCGGTGGGAGGCCTTATTCCCTGAGCTTAGTTTACTGAGCCTGGTTATATCCCCATCCCCTTCCAACCTAGTTTAAAGCCCTCTCAATGAGCCCCGCCAGCTCATGAGCAAGAATCCTTTTCCCCCTTTGAGACAGCTGAAATCCATCAGTTGCCATCAGAGCCAGTGCTGTGAAAACCTCCCCATGATCAAAGAAACCAAATTTCTGTCAATGGCACCAGCCTCTGAGCCATCTGTTAATCAAGTGTGTTTTCCTGTTCCTATCTGTATTCTTTCCTGCCACCAAAGGGATTGAGGAAAACACTACCTGTGCTCCTGACCCTTCAACCAATCGCCCCAGTGTCCTGAAGTCCCTTTTGATGGCTTTTGGACCTCTCTCTGTTACCTCATCAGTTCCGACCTGCATGACCAGTAATGGATAATAATCAGAGGGCTGTACCAGACCAGGGAGTTTCCTAGTGACGTCCCTGACCCAGGCCCCAGGGAGGCAGCAGGCTTCTCTGTGGGTTGGGTCCATTTGACATATTGGCCCCTCTGTTCTCTTCAGAAGGGAATCACCTATGACAATTACCCTCCTTTTTTTTTTTTTTTAACAGAGGCAGTCAGAATGCATGGGGCAGACTGTCTCACCTTAGGCAACCCCCTGGATGGGCCCTCATCTATATTTTCATCTTCATTTCCTGGACCCTCAATTTCCAGAGCCCCATACCTGTTGTGTAAGGGCAGCTGGGTAGGTGAGGGAGGACTGGAGGGAGCTCACCTGGTGCCCCGAGCAGAGACCTGTTTCCATTCCCCTCGGTCTCTTAGGTCCCCTCCTTCAGCCTGGTGGGAAGAGGGTAGGAGATCCTCTGCTTCTTGTGGAGTATCCATCCGCTGCCTTTGCCTCAGGGATGATATGGTGTGGCTCCACCAGTTGATCTCCCTCTCACACTCCCTGATACTCCTTAGCCTTTCCACTTCATCTTTCAGCTCTGCCACCAGGCAGAGCAGATCATTCGTCTGGTCACAGCACACACAGCTGTCTCTGCTGCTTTCCAGTAACAGGCTCAGGCACTCCATGCAGCCAGAGACCTGGACAGCCACATGTTTGCATGGGACCTCCGTCTGAGTCGCCACACTCTTCCTGGTAATGGTTTTCAGCCGAGTGGAAACCATAGCTGTGTGTCCCTCAGGGAAAGCAATGACCACTGCTTGTGTCAGCCTCCCTGATCCAGGAGGGAGCTGCGCCCTTCCCGCACACCCCGCCTGCGCCAACTGCTGCGGGCCGATGCGTACGCTCTGATCCCTGCATGTGCTCTGTGGGCAGCAACTAGTCGGTAAGACAAAAACGATATCCTTTGAAACGAGAAGCTCGAGAAGGACTAGTGCCATTAATTGAAAGGTTTAAACAATTTGGACTTTTAAAGGAATGTCAATCGCGATTCAATACTCTTATTTTGCCCATTAAGAAACCACATTCTAATGAATATAGATTAGTACAAGATTTGAGGCCTATCAATCAGGTAGATAGTTCAGGATGTACACCCAGTAGTAGCCAACCCATATACATTATTGACTGTTCTAAACAAGGAAGATGAATGGTTGGTTTACTGTGTTAGATTTAAAGGATGCATTCTTTTGCATACCATTGGAAAAAGAGAGCCACTAGATATTTGCATTTGAATGGGAAAACCTCAGAAGAGGGAGGAAAACACAATTAAGGTGGACTGTGTTACCCCAAGGATTTAAAAATAGTCCCACTTTGTTTGGGAATCAGCTAGCTAGAAAACTAGAAACCTGGAAAAAAGAAAATGAGGAAATTACGTTACTCCAATATGTGGATGATCTCCTTCTGGCCACTGATACCTGGGAAAAATGCATATAGAATGGTTAGAGTTGGAAGGGACCTCAAAGATCATCTAGTTCCAACCCCCCTGCCATGGGCAGGGAAACCCTCCACTACACCAGGTTGCCCAAAGCCTCATCCTGTGGATACTAAAAAGCTAGAAGCAGAGAATTTTTCCAGCTGCTGCAGCATCCTGGGAAAATTCCTTTATCCACGCAGGCTAGCTGAGAAACAGTTTGAGGTTTTTGTAAACTAAGACCTTATCTTGCACCTGTAGCTTGTTATGCAGTCTTGTTTATGCAGACATCATCCAACCTGGCCTTGAACACTTCCAGGGATGGCGTATCTACAACTTCTCTGGGCAACCTGTTCCACTGCCTCACCACCCTCAGAGTGAAAAATTTCTTCCTTATACCCAATCTAAATCTCCCCTCTTTCAGTTTAAATCCATTGACCCTTCACTACATACCCTTGTAAAAGGTCCCTCTCCAGCTTTCCTGTAGGCCCCCTTTAGGTACTGGAAGGCTGCAATAAGATCACCCCAGAGCCTTCTCTTCTCCAGGCTGAACAGCCCCAACTCTCTCAGCCTGTCTTCATAGCAGAGGTGTTCCAGCCCTCGGATCATCTTCGTGGCCCTCCTCTGGACCCGCTCCAGCAGCTCCATGTCCTTCTTGTGCTGGGGACTCCAGAGCTGAACACAGTATTCCAGGTGGGGTGTCATGAGAGCAGAGTAGAGGGGCAGAATCACCTCCCTCGACCTGCTGGCCATGCTCCTTTTGATGCAGCTCAGGATACGGTTGGCTTTCTGGGCTGCCAGTGCACATTGCCGGCTCATGTTGAGCTTCTTATCCACCAGCACTCCCAAGTCCTTTTCCTCCGGCCTGCTCTCAATCCATTCTCCGTCCAGCCTGTACTTGTGCTTGGGTTTGCCCTGACCCACGTGCAGGACCTTGCACTTGGCCTTGTTGAACTTCATGAGGTTCTCACAGGCCCACCTCTCCAGCCTGTCAAGGTCCCTCTGGATGGCATCCCTTCCCTCCAGCGTGTCCACAACACCACACAACTTGGTGTAATCTGCAAACTTGCTGAGGGTGCACTCGATCCCACTGTCCATGTCACCAACAAAGATGTTAAATAGCACCGGCCCCAGTACTGACCCCAGAGGAACACCACTCGTCACTGGTCTCCACTTGGACATTGAACCGTTGACCACAACTCTTTGAGTGCGACCATCCAGCCAATTCCTTATCCAATGAGTGGTCCATCCATCAAAACCATGTCTTTCCAGTTTAGAGACAAGGATGTCGTGTGGGACAGTATCAAATGCTTTGGATAGGTCCAGGTCGACAATGTCAGTTGCTCTTCCCCTATTCATCAATGCTGTAACTTCATCATAGAAGGCCACCAAATTAGTCAGGCAGGATTTGCCCTTAGTGAAGCCATGTTGGCTGTCACCAATCACCTCCTTATTTTCTATGTGCCTTAGCATAGTCGCCAGGAGGATCTGCTCCATGATCTTGCTGGGCACAGAGGTGAGACTGACTGGCCTGTAGTTCCCTGGGTCTTCTTTTTTCCCCTTTTTAAAGATGGGGGCTATGTTTCTCCTTTTCCAGTCATTGGGAACTTCACCAGATTGCCACGACCTCTGAAATATGATGGATAGTGACTTGGCAACTTCATCTGCCAGTTCCCTCAGGACCCGCGGATGCACCTCATCAGGTCCCATGGACTTTAACATGGACTTTAACCCATATCTTTAACAATCAGTCTGTTGAATTTCCTAGGACAAGCTGGATACAAAGTATCCAGAGGAAAAGCGCAGATTGCCCTGTCGGAGTGCAGATCCTTGAAGAGACTGCACGAAGAAAATCCTGTGTAAATAAAGACTGGAGCTCTAAAGTTAGGCCTCAAGGGCAGAATGCCCTTGAAGTTAAGGATAAGAAAACTATGCAGTATGATAAGGGAGTAGTGTTTGCTTAGAGCAGAGCTTCGCTAGGCGGGTACCTGTTTGAAATAAGCTGTTAAATATGACAAGCGTATGTATCATCCAATAATGGTGTAGAAAAGGTGTGGTCTCAGGATTATTGGCAAATACTGTCTATATAAGCAATAAGAACTGCGCAATAAACGAGACTTCCTGCAGCTAACTCATATTGAGTCGTCTCAGTACTTCTCCAAATCCCTTCTCCGCATTATGGCGCCCGAACAGGGACGGGAAAAAAATGAGCTGGACTCATCGTTTCACTCGGGACATTTATTACTTGTTTTGAACGAGTGTTATTTTAGTGGAGAAGGGACGGCGACCACAGGCGGCCCATCGGGGAAAGCCGGGCAGATCTACTTCAGGCGGCCTATAGGGGAAAGCCGACGATCCGCAGGATCCACATTCAGGCGGCCCATCGGGGAAAGCCGTGCAGATCTACATACAGGCGGCCTATAGGGGAAAGCCGGAAGATCTGTAGGATCCACTGTCGCGCCATACCCGAAAAATGAGCTAACCTCACGTTCGGGATATTCTCGGAAAATGAGCTAACCTCACGTTCGGGACCCTATACTTGTTTTAAACGAGTGTGCTAATTTCGCAGAAGGAAGGACGAGTGACTACAGGCGGCCTATAGAGGAAAGCCGGAGCAGATCTACTGTCATGAATCAGGAACCAAGAGAAAGAAGAAGTAAGCGACTGAAGAAAAAAAATAAGCGACACCTGCCTCAACAGGAGGAGGTAAGCGACTGGGAACAATGGGAAGTATGGCTTTAACAGAACATAAGTCTGTAGTTAACGTGTTGACAAAGTGCTAGAGAAACCAGCACTATTAACAGTTCTGACTTGATATAACTCCCGGTACTCCTGGTTTGGGTATCAGCCCATGTACCGGAGGCAAGCTCTTCAAATATATACATGACAAGGACTTGGGACACTATAGACGTTAAACTTTGGCGTGCTGCCACCTGTGGGGATGCTGCTGGCCTGGAAAAGTCATCATCGAATCTTTTGATCCAGGGCCCTGAACGAAAGACAGACTTATTGCTTTCCCCCTCTTCCAACGCAGTCGGTACACCGGCACCCCCGCGCCGCGCGGCCCACCGCGCCCGGCGGCGCCCCGGGAACGCCGCTGCCGCTGCCGGCCGGGGCCGCGGGCGGCGTTTGCCTCGGCGCTGCCGCTCGTGTGCGGGAGCGAACCGCGGCTGGAAAGGACGAAGACGAGCGGCGAGCCCCGCTGCGCCGGTTCGTTCGCAGCTGATGGTCCCCTCGGCGGGAGGGGTCGGCGGCGGTTACGGAGCGCGAGCGGCCGGAGCTGCGGCAACAACAGCAACAACAGCAAGGGGGGGGCCGGCACAGGGCTGCTGGGTCGTCATCGCCACCCCGCCACCCCGCCCCCCCGCCCGGCTGAGGCGAGGGAGGGCTGACCCGCCCCTCCCCCCCCACCGTCGCTGCTGCCCCCCCACCCGTCGGCCGCGCCTGGAGAGCGGCCGCTTGGCCCCGCCCCTCCGCCCGGCCGCTGCCCGTGGCCCAGGTTGTACCGAGAGACAGCGCATCGTAACTTGGATCGTCTCGATCGGCATCGCGGGAAATAACTAATTCTCTTCTGTTCCAGCAATTTCAACAGTTAATATCAGTATTGCAAAACCATAAACATGCATATTCCATCGCACACCTGCGAGCGCACACCACGCTGCCAGGGCCTATAGCAGAAGGGAACAGGCGAGCTGAGCCTCTCACGAGTGCAGCTCTGGTACCAAACTCGCTCATGCAGGCAACATCTTGCATGACTTCTACCATCAGACTGCTAATGCTATTAGGTGACAATTTGGTATAACAACAGAGCAAGCCCGCTCAATCGTACAATTGTGTAGTACCTGTCAAAATACGATCGTGCCACCAGTGAATGGTGTTAATCTTCGTGGTTTACGCTCGCAGGAACTTTTGGCATACACTTCTTATCAGACATATGTATTTTTGTCATCATAAGATATCGAGCATGTTGCTGGTATTTCTTACAATCCTACTGGGCAACCGATCACAGAATACGCACATGGTACTTTGGAGAATATGCTTTTAAAGCAGGAATGATGGGGAAATCTCCCAATGAAACAATAGCTAAAGTGTTATAGGTGTTAAATCTCTTAAATCGAGAGCTAAATATTTTGGGATGAATAAAATGTCACTCATGTCAAAATCAGGCACAGGCAGGGTTACAGCAAGTAGCTTTCCAACAACTGACTGAATTGGCTAAGAGAGCATTAAGACGTGTCCCTGATTTTTGGGACAGGGGAGGCTTCCTTTGCTTCCATTCGGCAGGGAGCACAGGAACCTTATGAGCATTTCCTTGATCAGCTACAAATGGCAGTTCAGAGATAAACAGAAAATCCGGCTACTGCAGATGTGTTGATATTCCAGTTAACCATTGAAAATGCTAACACAGACTGCCAACAAGCTCTTGATCTTATCGGAAATCGGGCTAATAATAAAAAAAAAAAAACACCACGATTGCAGATTTAGTAAAGGCGTGTCACAATGTGGGCTCGGAACACTATAAAGCAGAGATATTGGCAGCTAAATGTTTTGGTCAACAGTAATCACTGACACGTTGGTGCATTTAATTCCTGCTGGTGTCTTTGGTCTTATATCACAAGGATTATGTGCACTATTGCTGGAACGATCATCCACCACAAAATTAGGATTGTCTGTACTCCCAAGGGTAATTGATTCTGAGGAAAAAAAAAAAAAAAAAAAAAAAAAGCCAAACAAACAAACAAACAAACAAAACACCAAAATGCTAGTAACTGCTTCTGCAGGGCTATAATAGAGCTTAGCAAGGTATTCCTTTGCATATAAGGGGAGATCCATGTACCATAGGGACTTTAAGAATGTATTTCCCTAACACCACCATGAACCTAAGTCATAGACACACCCAGAATAGCTGCAGCACGCATGCTTATGATAGCTAGTGTGATTCCAGAGCAGAATTTTGGGAACCAGCTAAAATCATTGCAGCTTCAATATTTGCACCAGGAGTTGGAGTGGCACAGGTGTTAACTACACTGAATAAGTTGGGTTGTTGGCTTGCAAAACAAACTAATGCTACAGCTTCTGCTTTATCAATGCTCTTAATTGACAGGATGGTTAAAATCTCTAGTAAAGCAGGCATTATATTGCTAGTAGTTCTTTTATGCATAGTAATAATCACCCCCTGCCTATTGTCACGCTCCCAGCGAACGGTACAGAGTACGGTTCATCAAGTAATGGTCACAGAAAAACAAAAAAGGGGAATTGTGGCATCATACACACAGTTACAGTTGGGGTTTGACCTTGATGATTTAAGCCTGTGCTCTTTTCTGAAGTTGGGAAACACCGATAAAGAGGGTGAGAAAGAAAAGGGAGTGTGAACAGCTGGTGCAGGGAGTGTGAGAAGCTGACATGGGAGTTTGGGAAGTTGATATAGAGTGTATGAGAAAATGATGTTTAGTTTAGCAAGTAAAAAATAGCTCCTTTTTAGGCATAGCCAATAGTAAAGTTAAAATAGGTGCGTGCACTATTGTTTGTAATCAATTACAGCTGGGTGAGGGTCGCGTGGACACATCGTGGCTAGAGTAATAATCTATAAAAGCTGCCTATATAACAATAATAAAGGTCACTCTGCTATCACAAAAGAATTTTGGACACAGACAGTCACAGCTGCACAGCCTCCTTTAACAGTAATCATTAATGGGAAGGCTTTTCTGGCCTAGTTGACACAGGGGCTGATGTATCTATAGTGAAAAATCCTGACTGGCCGCCCTCTCGGCCTCTGATACAAGCCCTGGCAGCTGTGATCAGAGTAGATGGAACACAGATCCCACAGCAGAGTGCACAGACCTTGTTAGTAGTAGGCCCAGGTAACAAACAAGCTGTTTTGAAACCATATGTTTTTGATGTCCCATGTACATTATGAGGTCGGGATTTGTTGAATCACTGGAATGTGAGGCTAACCTCAAATTTTTAGCACACGTCACTGATGTCCAGCCCTGACTCAAGCTGGTAAGCTGGTCTGGGTCAATCAGTGGCCATTAAAGGTGAGCGACTGGAGTGAGCTCAAAAATTAGTCGACGAACAGCTCAAATTAGGACATAAAATTCTCTCCACTAGCCCATAGAATACTCCGATATTTGTTATTCCAAAGAAATCAGGAAAATGGAGATTTATGTTAAAAGATTTAAGAGCTATTAATGCAATCATTTCACCAATGGGTGCATTACAACTGGGTGTACCAAATCCTACTATGATTCCAGAATGTTAGCATTTGATGGTGATTGATTTAAAAGATTGGGTTATTTCACCTTTTTACCTTTTTATTTATTTACACCCTAACGATTGTCCTAGATTTGCCTTTTCAGTTCCAGTGCTTAACAATGAACGACCCACGCAACAATATCATTGGATTGTACTGCTTCGAGGAATGATGAATAATCCTACAGTTTGTCAGTTGGTGGTAGATGATGCTCTCTGTCAGGTCAGACAGCAGATCAAGCTCAGCAGATTGTACGTGCCTGCCCTGACCATCAACGTATTGTGCCTTCAAATACTCCAGCAGGAGTAAATCCAACAGGTTTATGTGCCAATGAATTATGGCAAACTGATATTACTTATATTCAATCATTTAATCGATCTAAATATGTGCATGTAACTGTTGATATGTTTTCTGCTGTTGTTGTTGCTACTGCTCACACTGAAGAAAACCATGGGAGTACCAAAGAAAATTGGGACAGACAGTGATCCAGTATGGTGCCTTTTTACAGGATTGGGGAGTGACTCACACTACCAGTATCCCTCATTCACCTATGGGACAAGTGGTTATTGAATGAATTCATTTAATGTTAAAACAAATGCTTGATAAAAAAAAAAAAAAAAAAAAAAAAGGGGCAGTCTTCTGTATATTTCCCCACAAGAGTTAAATTTATTAGGATCAAAATTTGTAGGTAGTGCCAGCAACAACCACTATACACAAACATGTGTTGTTTTAATCTAAGTGACCATGGTGAGTCCATCCACGAACAATTGCAATGGCTTGGAGAGCATTCGGGGAGAATTGTGGTAGAGGATTGTATATTGATATGTAAACTGTCTTTATGCTTCTTATGATTTAGTATATTACGTGTGTGAAAGTTGCTTGTATATATGCTTTGTGTCTTTTCTCTGATCGGAAGGTGTATGGATTCCACCCGTAGCTACTGGAAGGAAAAGAATTAACTGGTACCAAAAATTAATGACAAAGAATTACTAACGGGATTTAGTTGTAAGCACGTAACTTTGAAAAGAGAAGCTAGGAGGATTGTTATTGAACAACATGTTGCGATTCGCAAAATCCGCTGTTAGCCAGCAGAGCACAGACTGGGCAGCCTTGTTGCACGCACTGGCCACGCGTGCGGCAACGCCGTGTCAGTACCTTTGTCATAGACTCTGCTGAGGGTGTAAAAGGGATGGCTCAGAGCGGAGCGGAAAGAGGCTGCAGAGCACACTGTGTGGATAAACAGGGGACGCCCTGAAGGTGCCGTGCCTGCCTCTCTTCTCTGCGATGACCCTGCTGACTGACACCCTCCTGCTCAGTGGAATCTTGGATATAGTGGAAATAGTAAAGCCCTCAGAAAGGGAAGTAGTATGCTAGAAACTGCTTTTGCAAGGCTGTATCAAGACAACATGCTAGTAACTGGGGTTGACAGTCTCGTGCACAGGGTTTTCTTCGTGCAAGAAAAGAAAGGGGGATTTGTCGGAGTGCAGATCCTTGAAGAGACTGCACGAAGAAAATCCTGTGTAAATAAAGACTGGAGCTCTAAAGTTAGGCCTCAAGGGCAGAATGCCCTTGAAGTTAAGGATAAGAAAACTATGCAGTATGATAAGGGAGTAGTGTTTGCTTAGAGCAGAGCTTCGCTAGGCGGGTACCTGTTTGAAATAAGCTGTTAAATATGACAAGCGTATGTATCATCCAATAATGGTGTAGAAAAGGTGTGGTCTCAGGATTATTGGCAAATACTGTCTATATAAGCAATAAGAACTGCGCAATAAACGAGACTTCCTGCAGCTAACTCATATTGAGTCGTCTCAGTACTTCTCCAAATCCCTTCTCCGCATTGCCCAAACGCAAATGATATACTTAGGATTCAGTGTTTCGAAAGGACTCCGGAGTCTCAGAACAGAAAGGAAAGAGGCCATCTGCCAAACTCCCGAGCCAGTATCAAAACGGGAGCTGCAAGCCTTTTTGGGAATGGCTGGATGGTGTCGACTGTGGATCCTGAACTTTGGGCTAATCACCAAAACTTTGTATGAGGTGCTGAAAGAATCAGAGGATATTTTGACATGGATACCGCTGTGCCAAAAAGCCTTTAAAGAACTGAAGGTGGCACTGATGAAAGCACCAGATTTGGGATTGCCAAACCTAAGGAAACTTTTTGAGTTGTTTGTCCATGAAAAATCCCATCTGGCTTTGGGGGTTCTAGTATAACGGTTAGGACCATTGAAAAGACCTGTGGGGTATTTTTCTAAACAACTTGATAATGTGAGTGTCCTAGTTTTAGCTGGGACAGAGGTTTTTTTTAACAGCTAGAAGAGCTCCGTGTTTTGGTTTTACTCAGAGGCTCACTCTGAGAAGAACGCTGATAACAAGCTGCCAAGGACTTTTCAGTGTGCCAGAGTGCAGAAGCACGGCGGGATAAGGGGGGAGCATAGCTGGGACAAGGGGGACACGATTCCCCTTGTGATTTGTGTGGAACTTAAGACTGAGGGCCAAACTGGCCAATTAGTATTCCTTATCATGCAGCGTCATGCCCAGTATAAAAGCGAGGGTCAGCCGGGAAGAGGGGCTTTTTGCGCTTTTGCTCTTTTGCACTTTTGCTCTTTTGCACTTTTGCTCTTTGTGTTTGCTGCGCTGTTGCTCTGCTGGTTTTTTTTCCTTTCTTTTCTCTCTCTCTCTCTCTCTGCCCCTCTCTATTTCGGGGCCTTGTGTTCGTCCGGGATTGCAGCTTCGGGACGAGACGGGCTTCGCATGCGAGGGGGTGGTGAGCATCTATACTGTGTATTGGATCATCTGTATTAAAATGATTCTTATCTCAACCCGCGGGTTTCCCGTTTATCCCTTAATTCTCTCCCTCATTCCTGGGGGTGGGGGAGGGGGGAGTGACCGGCTGTGTGTGGGAGGAAGTTTTCAACCTAACCCACGACAGTCTTAATTGGCGCCCAACGTGGGGCCCGAAGGGGTTGAGATAATGATGTTGCTGGCTGGAATGCTGTTTGTTATCCTTGCATACATGTTACCGGACATTTATAATTTATTACCTTATCTACCCTATATGATGTTAGGCGGAATGTTTATGCGGTTTTCTGGCTCTGGGTGTTGGACTAGCATGAAAAGTATGTTATCGGTAATTAAGGGTCTTGCTATACTGTACGGTGTAACTCTGATAAGATCATCGGTGCTGGGACTGGCTCAGTCTTTGTATTCAGCGGTGCAGAGGGGGATGGTGATGCGGAGCTCGTTTATTAATTTTGAGCGTCACCTGGCGAATATCATCGCCAATTATACCAGTGACTTTTCATTCACAAAAGCTTACGTTGATTTTGATAATGCCGAACATCATTGGAATAATTTAACCGTTTTGATTGTCCTGCAAGGTCTCCTGAATATATGTTTAATTATCTATATATTCAAAATCAATCGGCCATTTAGGGGTGTATATCAATTTATTTCTCGGGTTATTGTGCTTGCCATCTCAACTCCCATGACAAGCACTATAGCTACTCAGACTACAACAGTATCAGTTGCCCCCGTAAGGAAAAGAAAATGTATACAAAAGTTAGATGAAGAAGAGCAATCAGGGCCATCACAACAACCAAATGAGGAAGAGCAACCAGGGCCATCAGAGCAACCAGACAAAGAAGAGCAACCAGGGCCATCACAACGATTGGAGGAAGAGCAACCGAGGAAATGTGTGCGAAAGTCAGAACGCAGAGGAGAGGATGATGATGATGAAGAGCGACCAGGGCCATCACAAGAAATGAAGCGGGAGCGTTCTGTTTCGCCCCAGAGAAAATCTCAATGGAGGAGGAGTGACATCATAGATGAGACGATAACCACCAGATCTCTAAAAATGAGCGAGCTGCGAGATATTCGAAAAGATTATGGCCGTCTCAAAGGTGAGCCCATTGTCTCTTGGTTGCTCAGATGCTGGGACATGGGAGCCAATAGTCTGGAGTTAGATGGTAGTGAAGCTAGGCAGCTGGGAGCTCTTGCCATGGATGGAGGCATTGATAAAGCAATTGGAAGGCAGACACAAGTCCGCAGCCTCTGGAGACGACTCCTGGCAGCTATAAAGGAAAGGTACCCCTACAAGGACGAGGTGCCATGTAATGTAAGCAAGTGGACCAACATAGAAAAAGCTATTCAGTATCTGAGAGAACTGGCTGTGCGAGAGTTGATTTATCTTGACTCGAGAAGCGGACCAAGACTCGAAGATCCAGATGACGTCCGGTGCACACGACCAATGTGGCAGAAGATTATACGGAGTGCGCCAGCAGCATATTCCACCTCATTGGCAATAATGGACTTCGGGGACGATGAAGCACCACTATCCGTAGGTAATCTGGTCACCTACCTCCGACGATATGATGATAATACTTCTATACGTACCTGTGTTGCGGCTATGGAAAAGCTGTCTGAAGAGGTCCGAGCATTAAGAGAAAAAGTAGATTTCCCACCACCCGAACATTCTAGAATTTCAGCTGTCAGAACCAGGCGTTACCCTCCTCGAGAGAGACAAGAGAGACGGTACAGATCACGGGGTGAGCTGTGGTTCTACCTCCGTGATCATGGAGAAGACATGAGAAGGTGGGATGGAAAACCCACCTCCGCTTTAGAGGCCAGGGTACGCCAGTTGGGAGGAAGAACCAACAGGAATAGAACTTTCTCCAATTCCTCCAGGACAGCTGTTGCCCCAGTGTACAGTGAGCAGTCCACTAGTCAAAATGGAAGGGCTGATCCTCCTAGCCACCCTGACTCTAATCCTGCTGATTCCTCTGATGAATATGATAACAGGCATTAGAGGGGCCCTGCCTCCAGCCAGGTGGAGGAGAGGGATAATCGAGTTTACTGGACTGTGTGGATTCGGTGGCCTGGCACATCATACCCCAGAAAGTATAAGGCTTTAGTGGATACTGGTGCCCAATGCACCTTGATACCGTCGAACTTTAGAGGGGCAGAATCCATCTGTATTTCTGGAGTGACAGGGGGGTCTCAACAACTGACTGTGTTAGAGGCTGAAGTGAGTCTAACTGGAAAGCAGTGGCAAAAACACCCTATTGTAACTGGCCCAGAAGCACCGTTCATCCTTGGCATAGATTATCTTAAGAGAGGGTATTTCAAAGACCCAAAAGGGTATCGGTGGGCTTTTGGCATAGCTGCAGTAGAGACAGAAGAAGGCAGGCAGTTGTCTACTTTGCCTGGTCTCTCAACGGACCCTTCTGCTGTGGGGTTACTGAGGGTCGAAGAACAACAGGTGCCAATTGCTAATACAACAGTGCACCAACGGCAATATCGTACCAACCGAGACTCTCTAATTCCTATCCATAAGTTGATTCGTCCACTGGAGAGTCAAGGAGTCATCACAAAGACCCGCTCCCCTTTTAACAGCCCTATATGGCCTGTACGTAAGTCCAATGGCGAGTGGAGGCTGACGGTAGACTATCGTGGCTTGAATGAAGTTACACCACCATTGAGTGCTGCCGTGCCAGATATGCTGGAACTTCAGTATGAATTGGAGTCAAAAGCAGCCAGGTGGTACGCTACAATTGATATCGCTAATGCGTTTTTCTCAATTCCTTTGGCACCGGAATGCAGGCCACAGTTTGCTTTCACTTGGAGGGGCATCCAGTATACCTGGAATCGACTGCCCCAGGGGTGGAAACACAGCCCCACTATTTGCCATGGACTGATCCAGACCACACTGGAACAGGGTGATGCCCCAGAACATTTGCAATACATTGATGACATCATTGTATGGGGCAACACAGCAGAAGAAGTTTTTGAGAAAGGTGAAAAGATAATCCAAATCCTTCTGAAAGCAGACTTTGCCATAAAACAGAGTAAAGTCAAGGGACCTGCCCAGGAGATTCAGTTTTTGGGAATAAAATGGCAAGATGGGCGTCGTCAGATTCCGATGGACGTGATTAATAAAATAACAGCTATGTCCCCACCAACCAACAAAAAGGAAGCACAAGCTTTCTTAGGCATTGTGGGTTTCTGGCGAATGCATATTCCCGACTACAGCCAGATTGTAAAACCCCTCTATCAAATAACCTGGAAGAAGAACAATTTTGAATGGGGCCCAAAGCAAAAACAAGCCTTTGAACAAATTAAACAAGAAATAGTCCATGCGGTAGCCCTGGGACCAGTCCGGACAGGACAAAATGTCAAAAACGTGCTCTACACTGCAGCTGGGGAGAACGGTCCTACCTGGAGTCTCTGGCAAAAAGCGCCAGGGGAGACGCGAGGTCGACCTCTTGGGTTTTGGAGTCGAGGATACAAAGGATCTGAAACCAACTATACTCCAACTGAAAAAGAGATATTGGCAGCATATGAAGGAGTCCGAGCTGCTTCTGAAGTGATTGGTACGGAAGCACAGTTGCTCCTGGCACCCTGATTGCCAGTGCTTGGCTGGATGTTCAAAGGGAGCGTCCCGTCTACACACCACGCAACTGATGCCACATGGAGCAAGTGGATCGCGCTGATCACACAAAGAGCTCGGATAGGAAACCTCAATCGCCCAGGAATTTTGGAAGTGATCACTAACTGGGCTGAAGGTAAAGACTTTGGAATGTCACCAGAGGAGGAGGAGGTGACACGTGCTGAGGAGGCTCCACCTTATAATGAACTATCAGACAATGAGAAGAAATACGCTCTGTTTACCGACGGATCCTGTCGCCTTGTAGGAAAACATCGAAAATGGAAAGCTGCTGTATGGAGTCCTACTCGACGGGTCGCAGAAGCTACCGAAGGAGAAGGCGAATCAAGTCAGTTCGCAGAGGTGAAAGCCATCCAACTGGCTTTAGACATCGCTGAACGAGAAAAGTGGCCAATGCTCTATCTCTATACCGACTCTTGGATGGTAGCAAATGCCCTGTGGGGATGGCTACGGCAATGGAAGCAGAGCAGCTGGCAACGCAGAGGTAAACCCATCTGGGCTGCCCCGTTGTGGAAAGACATTGCTGCTCGAGTAGAGAAGCTGATTGTGAAAGTACGACATGTAGATGCCCATGTACCCAAGAGTCGGGCCACAGAAGAACATGAAAACAATCAACAGGTGGATCAGGCCGCCAAGATTAAAGTGGCTCAAGTGGATCTGGACTGGCAACATAAAGGTGAAAAATTTCTAGCTCGTTGGGCCCATGATGCCTCAGGCCATCAAGGAAGGGACGCCACATACAAATGGGCTCGTGATCGAGGGGTGGACCTAACTATGGACACTATTGCAGAGGTGATCCATGAATGTGAAACGTGTGCTGCAATCAAGCAAGCCAAGCGGTTAAAACCTCTTTGGTATGGAGGGCGTTGGTTGAAATATCAATATGGAGAGGCTTGGCAAATTGACTATGTCACACTTCCACAAACTCGCAGTGGCAAGCGTTACGTGCTTACAATGGTGGAAGCGACCACTGGATGGCTGGAAACCTATGCTGTGCCCCATGCCACCGCCTGGAACACTATCTTGGGCCTTGAAAAGCAAGTCTTGTGGCGGCATGGCACCCCAGAAAGAATTGAGTCAGACAACGGGACTCATTTCCGTAACAATCTTATAGACACCTGGGCCAAAGAGCATGGCATCGAGTGGGTATATCACATCCCCTATCATGCACCAGCTTCTGGGAAGATTGAACGATATAATGGATTGCTAAAAACCACACTGAAAGCAATGGGTGGTGGAACCTTCAAACATTGGGATACGCATTTAGCAAAAGCCACCTGGTTAGTCAACACTAGAGGATCTGCCAATCGAGCTGGTCCTGCCCAATCAGAACTTCTACGTACTGTAGAAGGAGATAAAGTCCCTGTAGTGCACATGAGGAATATACTCGGGAAGACAGTTTGGGTTATTCCTGCCTCGGGTAAAGGTAAACCCATTCGTGGGATTGCTTTTGCTCAGGGACCTGGGTGCACTTGGTGGGTGATGCAGAAGGACGGGGAAGTCCGATGTGTACCTCAAGGGGATTTGATGTTGGGTGAAAATAGATGATAAAATGAATTGAATTGTGTGATATTAATTGCTGAATAACCCTGTCCCTGCATACCATCATCGCTATGGTTGTCACATTGTACTAATGTCATTATATTAAGAATCATCCAGGTTAATGAAGAATGAACTTCATCAGAATCAGAACTGATTCCGAACACTCAGCAACTTCTTTGAGATCAACATCTTCAACCTGCAGACGGCGGCTGGATACACCAACTACAAGCTCCAGGCGCCACACGCAACAAAGACTACATGTTATCCGTTCTACCGACTGAGTGAATTCCACGTCATCTTTCCTGCCCTGAGAGACTACTACAACAGATGAAGACACATTTTGGAGGGATGACGCATGGCTAAGGGAATAGTATATATGTAAGGTTTGAGCATGACGTGCATGGTATGGAATAAGGGGTGGATACTGTCCTAGTTTTAGCTGGGACAGAGGTTTTTTTTAACAGCCAGAAGAGCTCCGTGTTTTGGTTTTACTCAGAGGCTCACTCTGAGAAGAACGCTGATAACAAGTTGCCAAGGACTTTTCAGTGTGCCAGAGTGCAGAAGCACGGCGGGATAAGGGGGGAGCATAGCTGGGACAAGGGGGACACGATTCCCCTTGTGATTTGTGTGGAACTTAAGACTGAGGGCCAAACTGGCCAATTAGTATTCCATATCATGCAGCGTCATGCCCAGTATAAAAGTGAGGGTCAGCCGGGAAGAGGGGCTTTTTGCGCTTTTGCTCTTTTGCACTTTTGCTCTTTGTGTTTGCTGCGCCGTTGCTCTGCTGGTTTTTTTCCTTTCTTTTCTCTCTCTCTCTCTCTCTCTGCCCCTCTCTATTTCGGGGCCTCGCGTTCGTCCGGGATTGCAGCTTCGGGACGAGACGGGCTTCACATGCGAGGGGGTGGTGAGCATCTATACTGTGTATTGGATCATCTGTATTAAAATCATTCTTATCTCAACCCGCGGGTTTCCCGTTTATCCTTTAATTCTCTCCCTCATTCCTGGGGGTGGGGGAGGGGGGAGTGACCGGCTGTGTGTGGGAGGAAGTTTTCAACCTAACCCACGACAGTGAGCAAAGAGTGGCCCTCATGTTTGTCCTCACCAGTAAAAATGCCTGCAATTAGGAACTACTGGAAAAGGAAACAGCCCTGGTGATTACTGGCAAATAGACTTTTCAGAGCTACCTAGACAAAATGGGCTCAGGTATTTATTAGTGCTGGTAGATATCTTTTCTGGGTAGCCTGAAGCTTTTCCTTGTCGCACCAAATAAGCCAGAGTTAAAGTCCTGCTAAGAGAAATTACTCCACAGTTTAGGGTGCAGTAGGCATGTCCTCAGATAGAGGACCCCGTTTTATAGCTGAAGTAGTACAGGGACTATGTAAGGTACTTGGGATAAAGTGGGATCTGAATACTCCCTGGAGGCCACAGTCTAGTGGAAAGGTTGAAAGAATGAATCTAAAAAGACAAATGAGTAAGATATGTCAAGAGGCTCAGTTAAGATGGCCTGATGCATTGCCATTAGCTTTATTGAGAATTAGAATCAGACCAAGTTCCAAAGAGAAGTTGAGTCCTTATGAAATTTCATATGGGAGGCCTTATCAAATTGTAACTGGAATTGGGGAGGCACATGTTATTGGGGAAAAATCATTGAGAGGTTATGTCATATCCTTGGGAAAAGTTGTCTCCTCTTTACACAGGTACATCACATTGACCTCACCCGTCACCTTGGATGTCCAGGTGCATAATTTTCAGCCAGGGAACTGGATCTACGTTCGAACCTGGAATGATGAACCTTTGAAGGAAAAGTAGAAGGGACCATACCAAGTCCTGCTCACAACACATACAGCAGTGAAAGTCTCCAGGATTCAAACCTGGATCCACTACAGTAGGATAAAGCCAGCTGCAGCCCCAGAATGGGAAGCCGAACAAGTAGGACCAACACATCTAAAATTCACTCAGAAATCTCAATAATGACATTAATAATCTCTTTGAACCGATTAGGAGTACTATGCACAGAGGAGGGTGAGGAGAATTTAATTTTGGCTCTGATCCAAGGATTTGGAAAAATGCACAACCTTACTATTGTAACGGCCTGCATATCCCTCCTCCAAGCAGCTGATCAGAGTATGCCATGGAGAATAATTCCTGTAGATCTATCGGTTATAGAGGGATATGTTAACATTTCTAGGGCTTTCATTGCAGCTAACGTATCTTATTATTTTGACAAGGACGCCAAATGCAAACAACGAGGCAATGATGACCTCCAGGATCCAACGCCCTGGAGGCCAGGTGATAACAGAATTGTGTTTGGGAAAGGGACATATGATCAATGCCCAGAAGGATCTAAACCTTTAGATCAGGATTTTCTAAAATTTGCCCTAACAGTTTCAGACAGACAGAGGGGCTGTTGAAATTATGTGTCACTCAGAATCATACTAAAGATATATCCATGACCCCAGAATGTGCAACATTGAGAAAGAAGCCTAAAACATGGACTCGGTCCTTAGAAGGGTCCTGGAAATACATCGGAAATTTAAGTTGGTGTATAACCTGGGGAACTAGCTCTGTACTTAACATTAGTAAGGCTAATTGGAAGTGTAACAATCCCCTGACTAAAAGTCAAATAGCCTTTTAAAACCGTACCATAACTACTGGGTTGTGTAAAGATTGCAAAGAGGTCATACCCTTTCCAGGACACACTGTGTAGGCAACATCAGATGGGTTTTGGACCACACGATTAAAACAAAGCCCAATTACTAGATGAGTGACACTGGGGTTGTTAACCCTTTGCCCAACATGGAAGAAACGTCCAATTGAAACAAAATATTGGGGAAGAGTGAAAAGAGATTTTGGTCAGGATGAAGATACATGGACAGGTCCAACAGCAGCTGTAGAGTTTGGATGGGGAATTCAGAGTTTTCTGATGCCAGGTTTGATGGCATTAGAAAACAGAATGTTCATAGAAAATCTAACCTGGCAAGCAGAAACCCTGTCAAAGGCCACAGAGAAAGGATTCCAACTGATTAACAAGGAATTACAAGAAAATACTAAGATGACTTTACAAAATAAATTGGCTTTGGATTTACTATTAGATAAGGAACAGGGGCTGTGCGGCTACCTCAAGCTAGATCATGAACATCGCTGCATACATATCCCAAACACGACAGATGATTTAAAAGTGCAACTCCAAAGGATGAAACAAGTAGCAGAGGACAGTAAAGCTATTAAGGACTCAGCTGAAAGCAATTGGCTAAACAAAATCTTACAAGATATAGGAGGATGATCATTAAAAGGGTGGCTGGCCACTCTGTTAGAAGGAATAATACTGCTACTCGTCATAATTATGATCATTGCAATCAGCAATGGGTGTATGACAAGAATAATTGAAAAGAACATATGGAAATAATAAGATACATTATAAGCATGAATACGATTTACTTTTAGTTTAGAGGCATAAATAAGACTTTTGTCAAGTTGCAAAGCATGAATAAGATTCACTTTTTTTTAGTTTATAATATTTGCTTTGCTTATTATAGATTGATAATAATAAGTTGCGTGAAAATGTCGTACAAAAGCCACAAAAGATGAGACTCATCTAAAATTGATATTAGATAAGTCTCAAAGGGGGGAATTGTTATCCAACAATGAAGGGGTTAAAATTGTTTTGTAAGAATTTTATGAAGGGTTTAGTAGGTGGTTTGCACATACCTAAGGAACATAACAAGATAACAGAATCATAGAATGGTTAGGGTTGGAAGGGACCTTAAAGATCATCTAGTTCCAACCCCCCTGCCATGGGCAGGGAAACCCTCCACTACACCAGGTTGCCCAAAGCCTCATCCAACCTGGCCTTGAACACTTCCAGGGATGGAGCATCCACAACTTCTCTGGGCAACCTGTTCCACTGCCTCACCACCCTCTGAGTGAAAAATTTCTTCCTTATATCTAATCTAAATCTCCCCTCTTTCAGTTTAAATCCATTGCCTCTTTTCCTATCACTACATGCCCTTGTAAAAAGTCCCTCTCCAGCTTTCCTGTAGGTCCCCTTCAGGTACTGGAAAGCTGCTATAAGATCACTGCGGGAGATGAGTGAGGTCACCAACACGATCAATATGATCAGACAAGTGAACCTTTATTTCCTTACACTCAGCGTGATTTATAGCTTTCTGAATGAGAGTTGGCAATTCGTGATTGGTCACAACACAAGCAATAGCCCACCCCTTAGTATGATTGGTTGTATCTAGCAGAAGGAAGCAACGTCATTATGGTGTCCATTTCCTGTTCTGCATCCGAGGGTTGTTTATGCTTTCTGCAGTTCTGCCACATCCCAGCATGTGTTCTCAGGAAAGGCTGGATTGTTCATATGTCCATTGATTCTTAGGTATCCTTCCACACATCCCCCTTCTTGTTTTTGAACAATCCAGACTTGTTTTACAGCCCATTCAATCATTTTCGTGAGCAAGTGTAACAAACAAGGAATGATTAAGAGAATCATTGCGATAGCTACTAAACTAATAGAAGGCTTTTCATCAAGGATGTGAGCCATCCTGAAATCTCTCATCCCTTGAACAGATTGTCCAACCAGCTCTAGTTATCATCTATTTGTAGTTTTGCCATTCCATTCTTAAGCAGTTGTATACTTTTATGTATGGATTCTGAATGATCTGACAAATTCATACAACACATGCCCTCAAAATCATCACATCCGTGTCCTTGTGCTAACAATAAAAAATCTATGGCAGCTCTATTTTGAAGTGTAGCATGTCTAAAGCGGAAGCTGTAGCATTAGTTTGTTTTGCAAGCCAACAACCCAACTCATTCAGTGTAGTTAACGCCTGTGTTACTCCAACTCCTCGTGCAAATATTGCAGCTGCAGTGATTTTAGCTGGTTCCCAAAATTCTGCTCTGGAATCGCACTAGCTATCATAAGCATGCATGCTTCACCTATTCCGTGTGTGTCTATGACTTAGGATCATGGTGGTGGTATGTAAATACATTCCTAAAGTCCCTATAGCACATAGATCTCCCCTTATATGCGAAGGAATACCCTGCCAAGCTCTATTATAGCCCTACAAAAGCAGTTACTAGCGTATTGTTTTGGTACAGCCTTGCAGAAGCAGTTACTAGCATATTGTTCCCCTTTCTGGGAGTCTTACTATTTCGACTATGCCCAAGATTCCGCTGAGCAGGAGGGTGGCAATCAGCAGGGTCATTGTGGAGAAGGGAGGCAGGCACAGCACCTTCAGGGCGTCCCCTGTTTATCCACAAAGTGTGCTCTGTAGCCTCCTTCCGCTCCGCTCTGAGCCATCCCTTTTACACCCTCAACAGAGTCTATGAAAAAGATACTGACTGGGCGTTGCTGCACGCGTGGCCAGTGCGTGCAACAAGGCCTGCCAAGCATGTGCTCTGCTGGCTAACAGCGGTTTTTGCAGATCACAACATGTTGTTCAATAACAATCCTCCTAGCTTCCTTTTTCAAAGTTACGTGCTCACAACTAAGTCCAGTTTGTAATTCTTTGTCATTAATTTGATACCAGTCAATTATTTTCCTTCCAGTAGTTATGGGTGGAATCCATACACCTTCCGATCGGAAAAAACACACAAAGCATATATACAAGTAACTTTCACACACATAATATACCAAACAATAAGAAACATAAAAACAGTTTATATATTAACATGAAATCTTCTATTACAAGTCTGTCCATTTGAACCATTCTCCGCATTTGGCATTTCTGTGATCTCTGCTTGCTCTACTAATTCTTGGATCTCCCTTTCTCTATTTGTAGTTTCAAAAGTCCTGGTTGGTTTTACGTTTCTCGCCAGTAACCAGTATGGACCTGTGGGAAGGAGAACACAAGCACACTCTCTTCCCCATGTAAGCAGAGGCACAGGGCCATCCCATGAGTTGAGTCCAGTTCCTTATAACATGCTGTTGATTCTTCTACAAAAATGGCACTAGGTTTAAAATTATGATCCACAGCCGTAGTATGTTGCCTAGAAGCAGACAATTTAGGAAAATTTAAAACATATGTAGCTTTGTCTAAGGATTCTTGCGGGGAAATATACGGAAGGTTCCCCCTTTTTTGTTTATCAAGCATTTGTTTTAACGTTAAATGAGTTTGTTCAACAATGGCTTGTCCCATAGGCGAATGAGGGATACCGGTAGTGTGAGTCACTCTCCGATCCTGTAAAAAGGCACCATACTGGACCACTGTCTGTCCCGATTTTCTTCGGTACTCCCATGGTTTTCTCCAGTGTGATCAGTAGCAACAACAAAGGCAGAAAACATATCAACAGTTACATGCATGTATTTAGATCGAAGAAATGATTGAATATAAGTAATATCAGTTTGCCATAATTCATCATCACATAAACCTCTTGGATTTACTCCTGCTGGAGTATTTGAAGGCACAACACATTGACGGTCAGGGCAGGTGCGTACAATCTGCTGAGCTTGATCTGCTCCCTGACCTGACGGAGAGCATCATCTACCACCAATTGACAAATTGCAGGACTATTCATCATTCCTTGAGGCAGTACAATCCAATGATATTGTTGCATGGGTCGTTCATTGTTAAGCACTGGAACTTTTAATGGCCACTGATCGACCCAGACCGGCTTGCCAGTCAACCAGTCAGGCTTGAGTCAGGGCTGGACATCAGTGACCTGTGCTAAAAATTTGTGGTTAGCCTCACATTCCACTGATTCAACAAATCCCGACCCCATAATGTACATGGGACACCAAGAACATATGGTTTCAAAATAGCTCGTTTGTTATCTGGGCCTACTACTAACAAGGACTGTGCACTCTGCTGTGGGATCTGTGTTCCACCTACTCCGATCATGGCTGCCAGGGCTTGTGTCAGAGGCCAAGAGGGTGGCCAGTCAGATTTTTTCACTATAGATACATCAGCCCCCGTGTCAACTAGGCCAGAAAAAGCCTTCCCGTTAATAATTACTCTTAAAAGAGGTTGTGCAGCTGTGACTTTCTGTGCCTTTTTTTTTTTTTCCCCCCAGAATCAATTACCCTTGGGAGTACAAACAATCCTAATTTCATGGTGGATGATTGTCCCAGCAATAGTGCACATAATCCTTGTGATATAAGACCAAAGACACCAGTAGGAATTAAATGCAACAACATGTCAGTGATTACTGTTGAATGAAACATTTAACTGCCAATATCTCTGCTTCATAGTGTTCCAAGCCCACATTCTGACACGCCTTTATTAAATCTGCAATTGTTTTTACCTGATTTTTAATAGGATCAAGAGCTCACCAGCAGTCTGCATTAGCATCTTCAATTGCTAACTGGAATAGCAAGACATCTGCAGTAGCCGGATTTTCTATTTGTCTCTGAACTGCTGTTTGTAGCTGATCAAGGAAACGTTCATAAGGTTCCTGTGCTCCCTGCCGAATGGAAGCAAAGGAAGCCTCCCCTGTCCCAAAAATCAGGGACACGTCTTAATGCTCTCTTAGCCAATTCAGTCAGTTGTTGGAAAGCCACTTGCTGTAACCCTGCCTGTGCCGTCGATTTAAGAAATTTAACACCTATAACCCTTTAGCTATTCTTTTGTTGGGAGATTTCCCTATCATTCCCCTTTCTTGTTTTAAAAGCATATTTTCCGAAGTACCATGTGCATGTTCTATGATTGCTTGCCCAGTAGGATTGTAAGGAATACCAGTAACATGCTCAAGACCCCATGATGACAAAAATACGTATGTCTGATAAGAGGTGTATGCCAAAGCTCCTATGAGTGTAAACCACGAGGATTAGCACCATCCATTGGTGGCATGATCATATTTTAACAGCTACTACACAATTGTACGATTGAGCGGGCTTGCTCTCATGTTAAACCAAATTGTCACCTAATGGCATCAGCATTCTGATGGTAGCAGTCATGCAAGATTTTGCCTGCATTAACGAGTTTGGTACAAGAGCTGCACTCGTGAGAAGGTCAGCTCGCCTGTTCCCTTCTGCTATAGGCCCTGGAAGCGTGGTGTGCGCTCACAGGTGTACAATGAAATATGCGTGTTTATGGTTTTGCAACACTGATATTAACTGTTGAAATTGCTGGAACAGAAGAGGATTAGTTATTTCCCGCAATACCGATCGAGATGATCCAAGATGTACTGTCTTTTCGTAAAACCTGGGCCACGGGCAGCGGCTGTGAAATGTGTTCATTTGATTCGTGTCAATATGGGACAATTGATGTACAAATAGGTGGCGAGGAGTAGGGTGCGCCTATTCAAGATAAGTGATTGTCTTAGTTTAAGATCTCTGTGAAATGCAAAAAACGTGAACCTGCGAAATGCCTCATGATGCTGCTAACCACCAGAGTGATACACAGAATGCTGTCACTACAGATCAGAGAACTCTGGTGACAGTTCATCATGATGCAAAACGAGATAAAAGGAAATTGTAAAAAGAGTAAAAAAGGATGGAGAGCATAAAGGCTGGGAAGCACTCTTTAGATGGTCACCTTCCGCTTCAGGATTTTTCAATCATTTAAAACATCCTGTTATAATACTGTTAATAGCTACAGCTGCTTTAATATTGTTACTAACACTGCTGTACATATGGGTTTGGCGCATGTTTAAGAGGGTATCTTCAATGCACAAAATGTTATATCAATCAGGAAACTTATGCAAATAAAAGAATTTACTTGATTTAATAAAAAGGGGAGACTGATAGAGGGAATGTAGGAATAGACATAAAATCACATAAGACTATATATTAGTTATTGTTTAGTTATTAAATACTAACTGCTACATTAACTGTTGTATGAATTATTGCTGTGAAATGTTAGAAGTTTTGAAATACTAACTACCCAAGGAGGAGGCTGGTGAGAGAGAGAAAACAAACGCCAGCAAGGTTGTAACTCATGACCCACACATCTGTAGGGAGGAAGGGAGACAAAAACTAGCCTATGTGGGAAAGATAAGGACTAACAAGAACTAACATTTGTCTTCAGACAGTGATAGGTAGGAGACAACCAGATGTCCACTCAAGAACAGGCCAGGCTGGAACCAGTTTGGCTCTGCAAGCTCAGCCAAATCGGGAATTTTAGGGAAGAGGTGAAAAGTACACAGTGAGGAAGACCTCCAGCCTTCATCCTGAAGACCCCTGCCCACGACCACCAGAAGGTGTGTCAAGGAGGAGCCTGAGGCGGGGACTATGGAAATGATTTCCTGTGAGAGACTGACCTTTTGGGGGGAGTTATGAGTATGTCTGTATAAATACAAGAAAAACTGCTACGGCGGGTGTGCGTCTTGGTGGAGCAGAGACTCCCGGCGCACCCAGCGCTGTTTGCTTGCTTTTATTCGCCTAATAAATTGTAAACTTTAATTGGAGTTCTGTTTGGGACTCAATCATTTATCACACGGCGAAGCGGCTGCTCTCCAGGCGCGGCCTGCGGCGGCACGGGGGGTGGGGGGGCAACGATGACCCAGCCGCCCTGTGACGGTCGCCCCCCTTGTTGTTGCTGCTGTTGTTGTTGCCGCCACGGCTCCGGCCGCTCGCGCTCCGTAACCGCCGCCGCCCCCTCCCACCGAGGACCATCAGCTGCAAAAGAACCGGCACAGCGGGGCACGCAGCGCGTCTCCGTCCCCTCCAGCTGCGGCTGGCTCCGCACATGAGCGGCAGTGCCGGGGCAGACGCCACGCCCGCGGCCGCGGCTGGCGGCAGCAGCGAAGTTCCCGGGGCGCCGCCAGGCGCAGTGGCGAGGCAGTCGGCGCAGGTAGGTGTGATATAGGCACCGGTGGCGGTAACGGCGTAGCAAAAGGATTAGGTGTATTGTGGACTGCAGTGTCGGAAGAATACTCTGGACTTTTCTTGTCGTCGGCATCTGCCGTATTCAGTTCCGACAGTTTGTCTGTGACTTGCTGCAAGACTTCTTCAAATAGTTCCTTTTTCTGTTGTTCTCCCAATGAAATCGGCGGGGACAAAGGTTCCTCCTCTGGGCGGGGAGGTGTGAGGTCAGGGTAGAGGCGGGACTTAGGCCGACATGACGGCCTACCTGTTTCCATGCCCCTTTGTAGTTCTTCCGCCTTCTCTTCCGAGTCCCCTTTTTCTTCAATCGTGCTGTCGCCATTTTGGCACAGTTCCTCTTTTAAGGGTGTGGTCTCTACAGAGTTCCCTTTTTCTCCTGAACTCGCGGTTTCTACTTTGTTAGTAGGGGATAAGGGTGGTGGTACAGGCACAGAAATTCGTGTAGAAAATACAGAGGAAAGGTTCATAGTTGTCGGCGAGGAATCAGTAGAAGAGGGGGTGAAGGCAGCAAAAGCAGAAGCGGCAACAGTTCGTTCGGCTTTCATGCTACACAACATTTCTTTAATTAACTTCCACAGAGTAGCATATTTATTCGCCTCTTTCGCACCTGCTCCCCCCGAACTGATATCATCCCATAGCTCTCTGCCTATGGCTTCCCATGTAGTGAGTTCAAAAACGACTCCTACTGAGGGGATTAATTCTTTGTTCCATGCCCACAATAACAGCCCTTTAAGAGCAGAGGACTCATATTTAAGTCTTCTCACAGAGAGTATGTGTTGGAGCAGATTTAGGACAGCTTCCTGTTGCTTATCCAACCCCATCTGTCTCCCCGACCGCTCACCTCGACCGCTCACCTCTTCTAGGCGAGATTCCGTCGTCATCCTTCGACAAGGTGCACCTTTTCCTGTTCAGCGACTAGGCGGGTGTCATGGTTTGATGTGGAAGGGGGGGTGGTTCTGGTGGCAGGAGAGGGGTTTTGCTCCCTGCGACCTCCCCGGTTTTGGAACCGGGTTAGGCTTAGTTCTGGCCACCAGATCAGACTGCCATCCCCCTCGGGGTTGAGCCAATAGGGCACCTCTGCGAATTGCCCTATTTAAGTCAGGACAAAGGAACCGGAAAAGGTGCTTCGCCCAGGATCGAGGAGAGAAGGGAGGAGGGCACTGCCCCCGCTCCCTGGCTCCCGGCCGGGCAGCTGCCTGCGTCGGGCCGGCACCGCCCACGGAGGATGGCGGCGGCGGAGCCAGCTGGGGAACTCGGGGGCACCCCACTCCTGGGGTGCCCACTGGGTTGAGTTCACCTGGAGAGGACTGAGATTTGAGAGAAACAGCCACATCGACAGCAGGTCAGTGAGGATGGAGCGGGAGGAGGTGTGCCGGAGCCGAGTTTCCCCTGCGGCTGATGGTGAGATAGCAGGCGGCCCCCCTGCAACCAGGACGGCCTCGGTGGAGCAGAGACCCACTCGCAGCCCGTGGGGAGAAGATGCCTGAGCCTGAGGATGGTCGTGTCGGGGTGCACGACAAGGCAGAGAGGCATCTGGAGTCTGCGTGACGACCCATGCCGGAGCGAGTGGCTACAGCTCCCTAAGTATCCGAGACTGTGGTAAAGCCCACACCGGAGCAATCTGTGGGGAAGGATTGTTTCCAGTGGGCTGGACTCACGCTGGAGAAGTTTGTGGATTTTTCCTCGTGGGTAGGGGATCCATTGGAGCAGGGGAAAAGGGTGTAAGGACTCCTTCTCCTTTAAGAAAGAAGCAGCAGTAACAGCACGGAATGAACTGACCTGCACTCCACCATTCCCTGCCCCCTGTGCTGCTGGGGGGAGGAGGTAGAGCCGGGAGGAAAAGGAAAGGAGGGGGGGGAAGGTGTCGGTTTTAAGATCTGGTTCTGTTTCTTTCTGTCCTCTTGAGTAATCAGTTTTTGTTTCCCTTTGTCCTTCTAAGTAATCATTAATAAATTGTTTTGCTTTGAGAAAGCCCCGTCTGGTTTGCCCGGGACCATGGTGGGTGGGTGCTCCCTCTGTTCTTGTCTCAACCCTCAGTCCCTTTGTTTTTCTTTTCCCTCTCCTCTCTACTTTACTGGAGAAGGAGAGACTGTGTGAGTTTTAGTTGCTAGATCAGCCTAAAACCATGACAGCGGGTCACTGCTCATTCCGCCGGGGCAGCGGATCTTTTGATTGGCCTTCCACCCTCTTCCTCGCCAAGTCTCGCAACTTTGCCGTGAGGAATCTGAGGGTCCCAGTTTGGGCGCCGATTGCAGGAGATGAGTGAGGACACCAACACGATCAATATGATCAGACAAGTGAACCTTTATTTCCTTACACTCAGTGTGATTTATAGCTTTCTGAATGAGACTTCCACAGATCACCCCAGAGCCTTCTCTTCTCCAGGCTGAACATTGCCGGCTCGTGTCGAGCTTCTCATCCACCAGCACCCCCAAGTCCTTTTCCTCAGGGCTGCTCTCAATCCATTCTCCACCCAGCCTGTACTTGTGCTTGGGATTGCCCTGACCCACGTGCAGGACCTTGCACTAGGCCTTGCTGAACTTCATGAGGTTCTCACAGGCCCACCTCTCCAGCCTGTCAAGGTCCCTCTGGATGGCATCCCTTCCCTCCAGTGTGTCCACAACACCACACAGCTTGATGTCATCTGCAAACTTGCTGAGGGTGCACTCGATCCCACTGTCCATGTCACCAACAAAGATGTTAAATAGCACCGGCCCCAGTACTGACCCCTGAGGAACACCACTCGTCACTGGTCTCCACTTGGACATTGAACCGTTGACCACAACTCTTTGAGTGCGATCATTCAGCCAATTCCTTATCCACCGAGTGGTCCATCCATCAAAACCATGTCTTTCCGGTTTAGAGACAAGGATGCCATGTGGGACAGTATCAAATGCTTTGGATAAGTCCAGGTAGACAACGTCAGTTGCTCTTCCCCTATCCATCAATGCTGTAACCTCATCATAGAAGGCCACCAAATTAGTCAGGCAGGATTTGCCCTTAGTGAAGCCATGTTGGCTTTCACCAATCTTAGAATCATAGAATCATAGAATGGTTAGGGTTGCAAGGGACCTTAAAGATCATCTAGTTCAAACCCCCCTGCCATGGGCAGGAAAACCCTCCACTACACCAGGTTGCCCAAAGCCTCATCCAACCTGGCCTTGAACACTGCCAGGGATGGGGCATCCACAACTTTTCTGGGCAACCTGTTCCACTGCCTCACCACTCTCAGAGTGAAAAATTTCTTTCTTATATCTAACCTAAATCTCCCCTCTTTCAGTTTAAATCCATTGCCCCTTGTCCTATCACTACACACCCTTGTAAAAAGTCCCTCTCCAGCTTTCCTGTAGGCCCCCTTTAGGTACTGGAAAGCTGCTATAAGATCACCGCGGAGCCTTCTCTTCTCCAGGCTGAACAGCCCCAACTCTCTCAGCCTGTCTTCATAGCAGAGGTGCTCCAGCCCTCTGATCATCTTCGTGGCCCTCCACCTTATTTTCCATGTGCCTTAGCATAGTCGCCAAGAGGATCTGCTCCGTGATCTTGCCGGGCAGAGAGGTGAGACTGGCTGGCCTGTAGTTCCCTGGGTCGTCTTTTTTTCCCTTTTTAAAGATGGGGGCTATGTTTCCCCTTTTCCAGTCAGTGGGAACTTCACCAGACTGCCACGACTTCTGAAATATGATGGATAGTGGCTTAGCAACTTCATCTTCCAGTTCCCTCAGGACCCGCGGATGCACCTCATCAGGTCCCATGGACTTGTCCACCTTCAGGTTCTTCAAATGGTCTCGAACCTGGTCTTCTCCTACAGTGGGCAGTTCTTCATTCTCCCAGTCCCTGCCCTTGCCTTCTGTGACTTGGGCTGTGCAGCTGGAGCTCTTGCCAGATGACCATCCTTGAAGCTGCCAGGAGTGATTAAAAGGGAGACTTTTTATCCAGAACTGTCTGCACTTGAAGGGAACATCCCAGAAAAGGTATAAACTTTGTTCTCATGTTTTTCTGAGCTGTGAACATGCGCAGCAGTGACTTGGGGAAAAGGTAATTCCAGCAGGGGGAGATCGCGACCACCGACTCATGGACCACCTGCCCTAAACGTACTCCAGACCCAAAAGAAAGGGGCAGAGGAAGAGAACTGAGCATGCGAAGTAATTTACATGTAAAGCGAGAGAAAATGAACCAATTGTTTAAGAGAATAGCAATGAATATGTAACCACGTTATGAATACGCATGACTGTAGTGTATAACTAAGTTTCTGTCCAGGGGCCAGGTGTGCATGCCAGGAGGAGATATCCCCCATGCACCTGGCGCCGCAATAAAGTAATGTGGCTCTCTAACACTGCAAACTGTGTTAGAGAGTTTCTGTTCGGATTTTCGGGGACAGTGTCAGGGTTTTTTTCTATTTTTTTTTCTTCCCTCTTGAAGAACTAGAGCAAGCTCTATTACGCATGAATTAGGAAAGCATGAGTCAGCCAAAAGTCACAAATATGTCATTTCACAGCAGGAGAATAATAGGAGCTTCAATATAGACACAAGAAGCTCACACAATCCTTAAACAGCCAGACAGAAAATCTGCCTTAACTGATAGCTAGCTGCCTTTGAAACTCCAGACAGATGTTCCTGTGTAACATCAGGATCAATTGCTGCTTTCTTGTTTCTGTGTTTTCATATTCCTCAAAAATAAGGAACCCTGGGAAGGAGCTAGAATAAAACATTCAAAAGACAAAGATGGAAAAGAAATATACGCAGATTACTGATAGAAAGTATGCTTTATGCAATCTTTGAATTCCAAAGTTTCATTTCAAAAATGTATTTGTGCCTCTCAAATATTTCTGGAAATTTTCTAGGCACTGGATGTAAAGTTCTCCTTACGAAAATCATCCCCCTTTTTGAAACTATAAAGTAAACTCATTTTCTTTTGACATCCCACAAAGATGTATTTCAGTCCCACCTAACTAGCAAAGACAATTAGTCATGCATTGTTAGTTCTTTAAAGTTTGCTGGGTGGGAACAGTATATAAACTTGAATAAAGAATATCTCAAAACCCAAGACAGAGTATGTCAGATCAGGGGAAATAAAGGCATGGAAAACTCTTTTAGAGCAGCTTTGTTTTAGTTTGGTTTTGGATGGCAGGGATTGTTTGCTTTCTCATCTGTATTGAAGCCTGGATTAGCCTGAAGCCATGTGTCATGGGTTAGGCCGATCTGGCAACTAAACTCCACGCAGCTCTCCCACTCCAGTAAAATGGAGAGGAGAAAAACATAATAAAAGAGCTGAGGGTCGAGACAGGAACAGAGGAGCACCCACCAACCACGGTCCCGGGCAAAAGAGGCTGTTTTCTTAAAGCAAAACAGTTTATTAACAGCTACCTACAAAGAGAAAAGCAAACAAAAACGGTTACTTGAGAGGATAACAAGAAAACAAGGCCAGATCTTAAAAACAACACCACTCCTCCCCTTTTGCCTTCTCTTCCCCCCAGCGGCGCAGGGGGGCAGGGAATGGGGGAGTGCAGGTCAGTTCATTCCATGTTGTTACTGCTGCTTCTCTTAAAGGAGAAGGAGTCCTTACACGATTGTCCCTTGATCCAGTGGATCCCCTACTCATGGCGAAAGCATGAATCCTTACCCCATCGGATTGCCCCAAGTGTGGGCTTTACCAGTCCTGGACTTTTAAGGAGTTGTAGCCACTCGCTCTGGCGTGGGTCATCATACAGACTTTAAATACGCTCTGGCGTGGGTCGTCATATCAACCTTAAATGTGTCGTCATACAGACTTAGATGCGTAAATGCTGTGATAAATGAGTGAGTCCCAAACGGAATTCCAATTAGAGTTTACAATTTATTAGGAGAATAAAAGCAAGCAAAGAGCGCTGGGTGCGCCGGGAGTCTCTGCTCCACCAAGACACACACCTGCCGTGGCGGTTTTTCTTGTATTTATACAGACATACTCATAACCCCCCACAAAAGGTCAGTCTCTCCCAGGAAATCATTTCCATAGTCCCCGCCTCAGGCTCCTCCTTGACACGCCTTCTGGTGGTCGTGGGCAGGGGTCTTCAGGATGAAGGCCGGAGGTCTTCCTCACGTGGGCAGGGGTCTTCAGGATGAAGGCCGAAGGTCTTCCTCACTGTGCACTTTTCACCTCTTCCCTAAAATTCCTGATTTGGCTGCGCTCGCAGAGCCAAACTGGTTCCAGCCTAGCCTATTCTTGGGTGGACATCTGGTTGTTTCCTTCCTGTCACTGTCTGAAGACAAATGTTAGTTCTTGTTAGTCCTTATCTTTCCCACATGGGCTAGTTTTTGTTTTCCCTTCCTCCTTACAAACGTGTGGGTCATGAGTTACAACTTTGCTGGTATTTGCCTTATCTCTCTCTCTCACCAGCCTCCTTCCTGGGCAGCCAGCAGGGACTGGCACTTCACAACTTAATAAAGGCAAGCAATAATTCATACAGCAGTTAATGTAGCAGTTAGTATTTAATATTTAAACAATAACTAATACATACCCTCTTATGTGATTTCCTATATTCCCTCTATCAGTCCCCCTTTTTATTAAATCAAGTAAATTCTTTTACTTGCATAAGTTTCCTGATTGATATAACATTTTGTGCATTGAAGATACCCTCTTAAACATGCACCAAACCCATACGTACAGCAGTGTTAGTAACAATATTAAAGCAGTTGTAGCTATTAACAGTATCATAACAGGATGTTCTAAATGACTGAAAAATCCTGAAGTGGAAGGTGACCATCTAAAGAGCGCTTCCCAGCATCTATGCTCTCCATCCTTTTCTACTTTTCACCATTTCCTTTTATTTCATTTTGCATCATGATAAACTGTCACCAGAGTTCTCTAATCTGTAGTGACAGAGCATTCTGTGTATTACTCTGGTGGTAGCTGTTGCTACAGCCCTCGGATTATCTTCGTGGCCCTCCTCTGGACTCGTTCCAGTAGCTCCATGTCCTTCTTGAGTTGGGGACTCCAGGGCTGAACACAGTATTCCAGGTGGGGTCTCACGAGAGCTGAGTAGAGGGGCAGAATCATCTCCCTCGACCTGCTGGCCACGCTCCTTTTGATACAGCCCAGGATACAGTTGGCTTTCTGGGCTGCCAGCGCACATTGCCGGCTCATGTTGAGCTTCTCATCCACCAGCACTCCCAAGTCCTTTTCCTCAGGGCTGCTCTCAATCCATTCTCCGCCCAGCCTGTACTTGTGCTTGGGTTTGCCCCGACCCACGTGCAGGACCTTGCACTTGGCGTTGTTGAACTTCATGAGGTTCTCATAGGCCCACCTCTCCAGCCTGTCAAGGTCCCTCTGGATGGCATCCCTTCCCTCCAGTGTGTCCACAACACCACACAACTTGGTGTCATCTGCAAACTTGCTGAGGGTGCACTCCATCCCACTGTCCATGTCTCCAACAAAGATGTTAAATAGCACTGGTCCCAGTACCGACCCCTGAGGAACACCACTCGTCACTGGCCTCCACGTGGACATTGAACTGTTGACCACAACTCTCTGAGTGCTACCATCCAGCCAATTCCTTATCCACCGAGTGGTCCATCCATCAAAACCACGTCTTTCCAGTTTAGAGATAAGGATGTCGTGTGGGACATAATACAATTTAATTCACTGGCTATTCTCTCCCAACATCAAATCCCCTTGGGGTACACATCGTACTTCCCCAACCTTCTGCATCACCCACCACGTGCACCCAGGTCCTTGGGCAAAAGCAATCCCACGGGTGGAGTTGCCTATGCCTGAGGCAGGACTAACCCAGACTGCCTTCCCTAACATATTATTCATGCACACTACGGGTACTCCTACAGTACATGGGAGTTTTGATTGGGCAGGGCCAGGTCAATTGGCAGAGCTTCTAGTGTTAACTAGCCAAGTGGCCTTTGCTAAATGAGTGTCCCAATGTTTTAAAGTTCACCACCCATTGCCCTTAGTGTTGTTTTTAACAGTCCATTGTATCCTTCAATCTTCCCAGAGACTTGGCGCGTGATAGGGGATGTGATATACCCACTCAATGCCATGCTCATTGGCCCAAGTGTCTATGAGGTTGTTGCGAAAATGAGTCCCGTTGTTTGACTCAATTCTTTATGGGGTGCCATGCTGCCATAGAACTTGCTTC
>NW_028238653.1:0-75354 GCF_009769465.1 Tauraco erythrolophus | reverse complement strand
GAGGCTTTCCCTGAACCAGGTCTGGTGGCACCGGGTGGGACCTGCCTTTCTCCGAGGGGAACCAGGGTCTTAGCTCAGAAGCTGGCAGGGCTCATTGGCAGGGCTTTAAACTAGATTTGAAGGGGGAGGGGGGGAATATCAAGAATGGTAAAGATATGCTGGAAGTACCTGTAGAACAGAAGAAGGGAATTCCAGCCGCTCCAGCCAAGAAGTCAGATTCATACCACTGTCAGCATGGCACCAGTGCCAGCACCGAGGGTCCAGAGGCTGAGGAAGGATCACAGGTATGTTCAAACGAACCAGCCCTCGGTGGGGCAAGCAGAGACCCACTCGCAGCCCCTGGAGGACCCACGTCGAGCAGAGATGCCAGAGCCTGAGCACGGTGCATCTCGAGCCCGTGGGATGCCCCCGCCGATGGGGAGGGGTTTGGTTACAGGAGATGCCCAAGCCGGAGCCTGTTGTGACTCCCGGGCACGGGGCGAGGCCATTTGCGCATCTCAGTCCGTGCGGAGCCGCGTTTCGGGTCGCTGTGCCGCCCCACGCCGGGGCGCAGTTACAGCCTGTGTGATGGCCCACGGCAGGGCGAGTGGCCACAGCTCCTTAAAGCCCAGGGCTGGTAAAGCCCACGCTTGGGCAAATCCGATGGGGTAAGGATTTGCCCCCCAGCGGGCAGGATTCACGCTTTCGCCGTGAGTAGGGGATCCGCTGGAGCAAGGGACAATGGTGTAAGGGCTCCTGCTCCTTTAAGGGAAGCGGCAGTACCAGCACGGGATGAACTGACCTGCACCCCCCCAGTCCCTGCCCCCTGCCCGCTGGGGGGGGAGGTAGAGCCGGAAAGAAGAGGCAAAGGGGGGGAGTGGTGGTGGTTTTAAGACCTGGCCTTGTTTTTCTTCTTGTCCTCTCAAGTAACCGTTTTTGTGTGCTTTTCTCTCTGTAGGCAGCTGTTAATAAATAGTTTTGCTTTAAGAAAACTGAGCCTCTTTTGCCCGGGGCCGTGGTTGGTGGGTGCTGCTCTGTTCCTGTCTCGGCCCTCAGCTCTTTTATTACATTTTTCTCCTCTCCAGTTTACTGGGCTGGGAGAGCTGCGGGGGGTTTAGTTGCCAGATCGGCCTGACCCACGACACCCCCCCAGCCACGCTCCCTCCACTCAGCCCTGCTCCAGCGCAGCCCTTGGGAAGGGTCCCTGCAGAGCCAGCGCCAGCAGGGGCAGAGGGGCTGGCACGGACGTTTCCAACACCTGCCCACCTGGCCCAGCAGGGCTCTGCAGCAGCCCGTGGGCCGCGGCAGGAATGGGCACGGCCCTGCAGGCTGACCTGGCCCTGCAGGTGTCGGAGGCTTTAGGCCTCAGTCCCTCACCCTCAGGGCTGTGCTCAGGAGACCCGTGGTGCCTGGACCAGCCCATGCCCCAGCGTCCTACGGGCAGGACCACCCCAGGAACAAAGCCAAGGCAGGGGGACACCAGCGCTCCTTCCCCAGGCTGTGGTGCCATCTCCAGCTCCTGCTCTTCTGCAGGTCTCCAGGGAAGCCCTCCTCGCCGCAGCACGGTTCCTCAAGTGGGAAGAGCTCCAATGCCTGGTGCAGGACCAGCAGACTGGGAGGATCGCAGAGTGCTTGGTGAGGGCAGCCCCCCACCCCCAGGGCCCGGCTGGCCGGGGGCTGCCCCCGTGTCTGGGCTGGGGGCTCTGCAGCTGCACCTCAACTGCCCTGCTCCAGCCCGGAGCCCGGAGCTGCATCCTTGCTCCCTGCCCAAAGAACAGAGCCCCAGGGGCTCTTCTCCACACCCCTCTCTCTGGGTGCAGCGAGGGGTCTCAGGGACCAGGGGGTGCTGGGAGGAGGGACTGCTCCGGCCAGCTGGGCAGGGACTATGGCATGCCCATAGCCTGTGCTCTCTCCAGCTGGCGCAGGGCAGCAGCAGAGCCAGGGGGTACCTGCTCCAGAGCCGGCGGTACCTGCGGAGCCCACAGGAGCCCTTGCGTGTGGCGGCCGTCAGGAAGAGCTGGGAAGTGGGAAGAGCTGGGGGGCGGACGTGGCCCTGGCCCGAGGGGCTCCCCATGCCCTGCAGATCCGGGCTCTGACCTCATCTCCGTCCCTTTCTGCCCCAGCCCTTCAACGCATGGAGAACGACAGACGCCCCGGGGTCCGTAACCTGGTGGCTGAAACCCTGCGGAGCCGGGACACTGCCCGGGAAGAGCCTCCCTCCGGATCCCGCCTGGGAGCGTTGTACAACTGGCTCCGGAGGGCGTGGAGGAGGAGGACACGGTGCTGCTGGAGCTGCGTGGAGAGATGATCCCGGGGCGCTCTGCCGTTGGCATTAGGGAAACGGGCATCCCGCCTGGGATTTCTCATCAGTCTCCGTGGGGTGAGAGGGACAGCGGGAAACCCTGCTGCAAATCTTTGTCTTCCTTGCAGGCCATGGCAGCCATGGACACCACGCTGGAGGGAGGGAGCCCACCTCCCTTGGGTCACCAGGGGCTGCCCACCAGGCTCTCCTGGAGCACAGTGCCTGCAGAGGGTGGCATCTGCCGTCCTGCCCGGCCATGAGGTTGGCCCGGGGGCCTTGTCCCAAACCTCGAGGCCTGCGAGGGGCCCTGGGGGCAGGAACCCCACTGCAGCCCTGGCCCGAGATCGGAGGAAGCCTCGATGGCCCCTGCGAGTCCAGCCCGGGAGCTGGGCAGTGCTGCTGCTGCTGGAGCAGGGCTCTGCTCCCAGGGCACACCAGCAGCTTCTCTCTGCCCAGGTGCTGCTGGACTTCACCAGCTCTGAGACAGCAGCGGTGCGGCACAGGGCCGTGGGGAGGCTCTGCACACTGAGCCGTTTGCTGGCCCACAGCCCCTCGCTGGAGGTGAGGAGCCGGGCCCCCTCCAGCCTGGCCATCTCCCCCCCCCTGCCCACCGGCGCAGCCCGCAGCTCTCCCCGCGCCGGGCTACGGCCCAGCTGGCTGCTCTGGGAGCCGCGGCCGGCATGGCCCTGCAAAGCCCTGGCTCGCCAGGGGTCCAGCCCTGGGCACACGCTGGGCTTCGGGGCTTTGGCACCGGCTGCCTGCCCTCAGCCCTCCTGCTCTTCTGCCTCCTCGCCCAGGGCTGGTGCCGCTTGCGCAGACAGACGTGTGGCTGTGTCTGCACTGGAGACCTCCAGATCCCAATCCTTGGGCAGCTGCTGGGACAGCTCCGCCTTCTCCAGGCTTCCAATGACGCGGCACGCCATCAAGCTCCCTTCCTTCCTCCCACAGCCCTTTGCAAAACACCTCAGGCCTTCTGAGGTGACAGACATTGTGCTTGAGGCCACCAAGGTGATGAGGGACCCCAGCATCCTTGACAAGCAGGGAGCAATAACGGTGCTGGATGTGCTCAGGACCAACCCTGGCTTCCGGCTGGCGGAGGTAAGTGGCCCGATGGCCCTTCAGCCCTGCCAGGCCTTGCTCCTGCCTCCAGCCCGTCCCTCCCTCCCAAACCAGGGGAGAAGCCACCCTAAGCCAGCAGAGAGGGATGGCAGGGGCAGCTGAGAAGTGGCTGCACTCCAGGGCAGCACCGTCCTCACCCGTGTCCCCTCCAGGTGCCACGAATTGTGAGCTGCATCCGTGAAAACCTGGCACACCACTACACATGGACAGTGTGCCAGAGGATGAGCTTCCTGCTTCGCCAGCTGACCTGGCAGCACCCCATGGAAGTGGTCACCAGCCTGTCGGAGCTCTCTCTGCCAGACGACAGGTACTGGCCCTGCCAGCCCGGGGGGCTTCTTCCCTGTGGGCAGAGGGGCCCGGAGACTCTCGGCCGGCCGGCCTCACAGAATGCTGCAGGCCCCCCCCGAGGAGCAGGGCTCCCCACCCCACCACGCTCTCCAGCCCCGTGGCTCGGCCAGGCCCGCAGCAGCCGGAGCTGGCCAAGGCAGCCCAGAGCCGCCACGCTCCTCCCAGCCCCACGGGGGGCACCGCCGCAGCCCCCCGCTGCTGCCCAGGGCGTCCCAGCCCAGGGTGGGTCTGTGCCACGTGGGGCCGACCCGCCGTGCTGCTGTGCCCAGGCAGCCTGCTGAGCGCGCTCTGGCTTGCAGCGCTGCCCGCGCCATGTGGGAGGTGGTGATCTACGTGCCCCAGCCCCTGGAGACGGCCCTGAAGGAGCTGTTGGCCCGACCCCGATCACACCGACGGCGCGGGTCGGCCCCAGAGGACGCCAGCATCCCTCTGCAGGCTGTGAGTTCCCAGGAAGGGCCCTGGCCCCCCGTGAGCCCCGCAGGCTCTGCCAGCATCTCACTGCTGGGTCTGTTCCAGCCGCCGGCCGCCAGCGACTTTGAGTGGGAGTCCCACATCCAGAGGGTCTCCCGGTTCCTCGGCGCCCTCGTCACGCTGACGGAGAGGCCGCACATGGTGAGCAGGGCATCGTCACGGGCAGCCGTGCTGGCAGCGGGGCCGTGGCTACGGTGGTGGCGTGGCCTTGGCTGGGAGGCAGGCGGTGGGGTGGCTGCTCCAGACCCCTCCCTGCCGCGGCGGGGCGTGATGGCTGCCTGGGGAGCTTCCCAGGCACCGACCTTTCCCCAAAACAGAAAAGTTTCTCTTTCATACAGGCAAGAGAGATGCGGATCCTCCTGCCAATTGTGCTGGAGGCCCTGGAGAATGGCAATGGAGACATCAGGAAGAAGGTCCTGAACATCTTCCAAAATGTGAGGCGTCACCTGGACAGCACGGCGGCCAGCCCCATCGCTGTGCAGCTGGCAGAGAAGCTCCCGCCCCTCTGTGACGACGTAAGGCTGCCCGGGGAGCCCGAGCCCTGTGGAGGGGCACTGGGCAATGTCCAGAGCCTTCGGCTTTCCTCGCTCCCCGGGGCTCCCGTGGGATGAATTCCGGGCTCTGCAGCCCAGCACAGCTTCCCCTCGCAGGCTGGTGCCCCCGGGCGCCCCGAGCCCCCCGTGCTGGGGCCCAGCAAAGCCCCTGCAGCCCCAGAGCTGCTCTGGGAGCCCTGGGCGCTCCGCAGCGGCGCTGCCGGGCAGCACCAGAGATTCCCACCGCCCCCGCGTGCAGAGCCCGACCCCGGAGCGTGTCCCCTCACATCTGCCATGCTCTCGCCCTGGGGCTGGTGCTCACAGTGAGCGGCTCTGGGTCTCAAGTGCCCCTCTCCTTCCCCCTGCCAGGGCTCCGGCCGGGTCAGACAGCTCTCCATCAGCCTCTTCAGAGACGTGATGGGCACTGTGGTGCGGTGTGACAAGAGGAGGATGAAGGAGGCAGTGCAGAGGGCCCTGCTCCCGCTCGTCTTTCACACTGTGACAGTTTGATGGGGGGGGGGTGTTCTGGTGGCAGGGGAGGGGATTTGCTCCCTGTGCCACCAGATCTGAGTCCCATCCCCCCCGGGGGAGGTTGAGCCAAATCGGTGCCTCTGCGAACGGCCCCATTTAAGCTGGGACAAAGGGGCGGGAAAGGGGCTTTTGCCCAGGAGCAGGAGAGAGCAGGAGGGCGCTGCCCTCGCTCCCGGCTCCCGGCCGGGCGGCCGCTCAGGCTGGGCTGGCGCCATGTGCTCAAGATGGCGCCGGGGGAGCCGCATGGGGGGCTCGGGAATCATAGAATGGTCAGGGCTGGATGGGACCTTCAAAGGTCATCTAGTCCCACCCCCCTGCAGGAACAGGGACATCTCCAACTAGATCAGGTTGCTCAGGGCCTCGGCCAACCTGGCCTTGAACGTCTCCAGGGATGGAGCATCCACCACCTCTCTGGGCAACCTGTGCCAGTGTTCTACCACTCTCATAAGTGGGGGAAGCGCCCCGCTCCCGGGGTGCCCGCCGGGCCGAGCTCCCCCAGAGAGGATTAAGAGCTAAGGGAAAACAACCACAGGGACCGGGTCAGCCAGGATGGAGCAGGAGGAGGGGTGCTGGGGCTGAGGTTTCCCTTGCAATCGGTGTGAAGATGGCGGGCGGCCCCCCTGCAGCCAGGGTGTGCTCGGCGGGGCAGAGACCCACTCGCGGCCCGTGGAGAAACCCACGTCGGGGAAGAGATGCCTGAGCCCAGGAGAGGCCGTGGAGCAGGGGATGCACGACCAGGTGCTGTTAATAATGGGCAGGGGATGCACGACGAGGCCGTGGAGGCATCTGGAGTCCGTGGGACGCCCCACGCCGACGCGAGTGGCAGCAGCTCCCTGAGGGGCCGAGACTGGTAAAGCCCGAACTGGTGCGATCCATGGGGGAGGATGGCAATCCTGCGGGCAGGGCTCACGTTGGAAAAGTTTGGGGACTTTTTTTCTTCATGAGTAGGGGATCCACCGAAGCAAGGGAAAATGGTGTAAAGGCTCCTCCTCCCTTAAGAAAGGAGCGGCAGGAACAACATGGATGAACTGACCTGCACCCCCCATTCCCTGTGCCCCTGCGCCGCCGGGGGGGAGGTTGAACCAGGAACAAATGGAAACGGGGTGGGGAGGTGTTGGTTTAAGCTCTGGCCTTGTTTTCTCTTTCTCCTCTCAAGTAACCGGTTTCGTTCCCTTGTGTCTCTTGTTCAGTAACTGTTAATAAATTGTTTTGTTTTAAGAAGAAAGCCTGAGTCAGGTTTTGCCCGGGACCATGGCTGCTGGGTGCTCCCTCTCGGTTCTTGTCTCGACCCTCAGCCCAAAAACCACGACACACACGCACGACGAGACGGGCAGCGTGGCCGAGGTAGAGATTTCGCAGCTGGCCAGTGGCACAGGGAAGGGCGTGCTGACCCCCTGGGCACCAGCGGCAAGAGCTGCTGGCAGTCGGGCTCTGGGCGCGTGCGTCACCTCGGGGTCCGGCTGCCCGAGTCACTGCGGACAGGGCAGAGCCCCTCTCCGTCCCTGCACCCGTCCCACCACTGCCTTCCTCGTCCCCCCGTGCCTCCCGCTGTGCAGGTGGAAGGGGAGGTGGGGTCCCCCCCAGCCACGCTCCCCCCACTCAGCCCTGCTCCAGCGCAGCCCTTGGGAAGGGTCCCTGCAGAGCCAGCGCCAGCAGGGGCAGAGGGGCTGGCACGGACGTTTCCAACACCTGCCCACCTGGCCCAGCAGGGCTCTGCAGCAGCCCGTGGGCCGCGGCAGGAATGGGCACGGCCCTGCAGGCTGACCTGGCCCTGCAGGTGTCGGAGGCTTTAGGCCTCAGTCCCTCACCCTCAGGGCTGTGCTCAGGAGACCCGTGGTGCCTGGACCAGCCCATGCCCCAGCGTCCTACGGGCAGGACCACCCCAGGAACAAAGCCAAGGCAGGGGGACACCAGCTCTCCTTCCCCAGGCCGTGGTGCCATCTCCAGCTCCTGCTCTTCTGCAGGTCGCCGGGGAAGCCCTCCTCGCCGCAGCACGGTTCCTCAAGTGGGAACAGCTCCGACGCCTGGTGCAGGACCAGTGGCCATGGAGGATCGCAGAGTGCTTGGTGAGGGCAGCCCCCACCCCCAGGGCCCAGCTGGCCGGGGGCTGCCCCCGTGTCTGGGCTGGGGGCTCTGCAGCTGCACCTCAACTGCCCTGCTCCGGCCCGGAGCCCGGAGCTGCATCCTTGCTCCCTGCCCAAAGAACAGAGCCCCAGGGGCTCTTCTCCACACCCCTCTCTCTGGGTGCAGCGAGGGGTCTCAGGGACCAGGGGGTGCTGGGAGGAGGGACTGCTCCGGCCAGCTGGGCAGGGACTATGGCATGCCCATAGCCTGTGCTCTCTCCAGCTGGCACAGGGCAGCAGCAGAGCCAGGGGGTACCTGCTCCAGAGCCGGCGGTACCTGCGGAGCCCGCAGGAGCCCTTGCGTGTGGCAGCCGTCAGGAAGAGCTGGGAAGTGGGAAGAGCTCGGGGGCGGACGTGGCCCTGGCCTGAGGGGCTCCCCATGCCCTGCAGATCCGGGCTCTGACCTCATCTCCGTCCCTTTCTGCCCCAGCCCTTCAAAGCATGGAGAACGACAGCAGCCCCGGGGTCCGTAACCTGGTGGCTGAAACCCTGCGGAGCCGGGACACTGCCCGGGAAGAGCCTCCCCCCGGATCCCGCCTGGGAGCGTTGTGGGACCGACTCTGGAGAGCGTGGAGGAGGAGGACACGGTGCTGCTGGAGCTGCGTGGAGAGATGATCCCGGGGCGCTCTGCCGTTGGCTTTAGGGAAACGGGCATCCCGCCTGGGATTTCTCATCAGTCTCCGTGGGGTGCCAGGGACAGCGGGAAACCCAGCGACAAATCTTTGTCTTCCTTGCAGGCCATGGCAGCCATGGACACCATGCTGGAGGGAGGGAGCCCACCTCCCTTGGGTCACCAGGGGCTGCCCACCAGGCTCTCCTGGAGCACAGTGCCTGCTGAGGGTGGCATCTGCCGGCCTGCCCGGCCACCAGGTTGGCCCGGGGGCCTTGTCCCAAACCTCGAGGCCTGCGAGGGGCCCTGGGGGCAGGAACCCCACTGCAGCCCTGGCCCGAGATCGGAGGAAGCCTCGATGGCCCCTGCGAGTCCAGCCCGGGAGCTGGGCAGTGCTGCTGCTGCTGGAGCAGGGCTCTGCTCCCAGGGCACACCAGCAGCTTCTCTCTGCCCAGGTGCTGCTGGACTTCACCAGCTCGGAGACAGCAGCTGTGCAGGAGAGGGCTGTGGGCAGGATCCGGACACTGAGCCGTTTACTGGCCCACAGACCCTGGCTGGAGGTGAGGAGCCGGGCCCCCTCCAGCCTGGCCATCTCCCCCCCCTGCCCACCGGCGCAGCCCGCAGCTCTCCCCGCGCAGGGCTACGGCCCAGCTGGCTGCTCTGGGAGCCGCGGCCGGCATGGCCCTGCAAAGCCCTGGCTCGCCAGGGGTCCAGCCCTGGGCACACGCTGGGCTTCGGGGCTTTGGCACCGGCTGCCTGCCCTCAGCCCTCCTGCTCTCCTGCCTCCTCGCCCAGGGCTGGTGCCGCTTTCGCAGTCGCAGGTGTGGCTGTGTCTGCACTGGAGACCTCCAGATCCCAATCCTTGGGCAGCTGCTGGGACGGCTCCGCGGTCTCCAGGCTTCCAACGATGCGGCACGCCATCGAGCTCCCTTCCTTCCTCCCACAGCCCTTTGCAAAACACCTCAGGCCTTCTGAGGTGACAGACATGGTGCTTGAGGCCACCAAGGTGATGAGGGACCCCAGCATCCTTGGCAAGCAGGGAGCAATAACGGTGCTGGATGTGCTCAGCACCAACCCTGGCTTCTGGCTGGCGGAGGTAAGTGGCCCGATGGCCCTTCAGCCCTGCCAGGCCTTGCTCCTGCCTCCAGCCCATCCCTCCCTCCCAAACCAGGGGAGAAGCCACCGTAAGCCAGCAGAGAGGGATGGCAGGGGCAGCTGAGAAGTGGCTGCACTCCAGGGCAGCGCCGTCCTCACCGGTGTCCCCTGCAGGTGCCACGAATCGTGACCTGCATCCGTGAAAACCTGGAACACCACTACACATGGACAGTGTGCCAGAGGATGAGCTTCCTGCTTCGCCAGCTGACCTGGCAGCACCCCATGGAAGTGGTCACCAGCCTGTCGGAGCTCTCCGATGCCTGGTGCAGGACCAGCAGACCAGGAGGATCGCAGAGTGCTTGGTGAGGACAGCCCCCCACCCCCAGGGCCCAGCTGGCCGGGGGCTGCCCCCGTGTCTGGGCTGGGGGCTCTGCAGCTGCACCTCAACTGCCCTGCTCCGGCCCGGAGCCCAGAGCCCGGAGCTGCATCCTTGCTCCCTGCCCAAAGAACAGAGCCCCAGGGGCTCTTCTCCACACCCCTCCCTCTGGGTGCAGCGAGGGGTCTCAGAGACCAGGGGGTGCTGGGACGAGCACCTCAGGCCTTCTGAGGTGACAGACATTGTGCTTGAGGCCACCAAGGCGATGAGGGACCCCAGCATCCTTGACAAGCAGGGAGCAATAACCGTGCTGGATGTGCTCAGGACCAACCCTGGCTTCTGGCTGGCGGAGGTAAGTGGCCCGATGGCCCCTCAGCCCTGCCAGGCCTTGCTCCTGCCTCCAGCCCGTCCCTCCCTCCCAAACCAGGGGAGAAGCCACCGTAAGCCAGCAGAGAGGGATGGCAGGGGCAGCTGAGAAGTGGCTGCACTCCAGGGCAGCGCCGTCCTCACCCGTGTCCCCTGCAGGTGCCACAAATCGTGAGCTGCATCCGTGAAAACCTGGCACACCACTACACATGGACAGTGTGCCAGAGGATGAGCTTCCTGCTTCGCCAGCTGACCTGGCGGCACCCCATGGAAGTGGTCACCAGCCTGTGGGAGCTCTCTCTGCCAGACGACAGGTACTGGCCCTGCCAGCCCTGGGGGCTTCTTCCCTGTGGGCATCTCTGGCCAGGGCTGCTCACGCGAGCCCCGCAGGCTCTGCCAGCATCTCACTGCTGGGTCTGTTCCAGCCGCCGGCCGCCAGCGACTTGGAGTGGGAGTCCCACAGCCAGAGGGTCTCCCGGTTCCTCGGAGCCCTCGTCACGCTGTGGGAGACACGGGGCATGGTGAGCAGGGCATCGTCACGGGCAGCCGTGCTGGCAGCGGGGCCGGGGCTACGGTGGTGGCGTGGCCTTGGCTGGGAGGCAGGCGGGGGGGTGGCTGCTCCAGACCCCTCCCTGCCGCGGCGGGGCGTGATGGCTGCCTGGGGAGCTTCCCAGGCACCCACCTTTCCCCAAAACAGAAAAGTTTCTCTTTCATACAGGCAAGAGAAATCCAGATCCTCCTGCCAATCATGGTGGAGGCCCTGGAGGATGGTGATGAAGACATCAGGATGAAGGTCCTGAACATCTTCCAAAATGTGAGGCGTCACCTGGACAGCACGGCGGCCAGCCCCATCGCTGTGCAGCTGGCAGAGAAGCTCCCGCCCCTCTCTGACCACGTAAGGCTGCCCGGGGAGCCTGAGCCCTGCGGAGGGGCACTGGGCAATGCCCAGAGCCTTCGGCTTTCCTCGCTCCCCGGGGCTCCCGTGGGATGAATCCCGGGCTCTGCAGCCCAGCACGGCTTCCCCTGGCCGGCTGGTGCCCCCGGGCGCCCCGAGCCCCCCGTGCTGGGGCCCAGCAAAGCCCCTGCAGCCCCAGAGCTGCTCTGGGAGCCCTGGGCGCTCCGCAGCGGCGCTGCCGGGCAGCACCAGAGATTCCCCCCGCGCCCGCGTGCAGAGCCCGACCCCGGAGCGTGTCCCCTCACATCTGCCATGCTCTCGCCCTGGGGCTGGCGCTCACAGGGAGCGGCTCTGGGTCTCAAGTGCCCCTCTCCTTCCCCTGCCAGGGCTCCGGCCGGGTCAGACAGCTCTCCATCAGCCTCTTCAGAGACGTGATGGGCACTGTGGTGCGGTGTGACAAGAGGAGGATGAAGGAGTCGGTGCCAAGGGCCCTGCTCCCGCTCGTCTTTCACACTGTGACAGTTTGATGGGGGGGGTGTTCTGGTGGCAGGGGAGGGGATTTGCTCCCTGTGCCCCCAGATCTGAGTCCCATCCTCCCCCCGGGGGGTTGAGCCAAATCGCGCCTCTGCCAATGGCCCCATTTAAGCTGGGACAAAGGGGCGGGAAAGGGGCTTTTGCCCAGGAGCAGGAGAGAGCAGGAGGGCGCTGCCCTCGCTCCCGGCTCCCGGCCGGGCGGCCGCTCAGGCTGGGCTGGCGCCATGTGCTCAAGATGGCGCCGGGGGAGCCGCATGGGGGGCTCGGGAATCATAGAATGGTCAGGGCTGGATGGGACCTTCAAAGGTCATCTAGTCCCACCCCCCTGCAGGAACAGGGACATCTCCAACTAGATCAGGTTGCTCAGGGCCTCGGCCAACCTGGCCTTGAACGTCTCCAGGGATGGAGCATCCACCACCTCTCTGGGCAACCTGTGCCAGTGTTCTACCACTCTCATAAGTGGGGGAAGCGCCCCGCTCCCGGGGTGCCCGCCGGGCCGAGCTCCCCCAGAGAGGATTAAGAGCTAAGGGAAAACAACCACAGGGACCGGGTCAGCCAGGATGGAGCAGGAGGAGGGGTGCTGGGGCTGAGGTTTCCCTTGCAATCGGTGTGAAGATGGCGGGCGGCCCCCCTGCAGCCAGGGTGTGCTCGGCGGGGCAGAGACCCACTCGCGGCCCGTGGAGAAACCCACGTCGGGGAAGAGATGCCTGAGCCCAGGAGAGGCCGTGGAGCAGGGGATGCACGACCAGGTGCTGTTAATAATGGGCAGGGGATGCACGACGAGGCCGTGGAGGCATCTGGAGTCCGTGGGACGCCCCACGCCGACGCGAGTGGCAGCAGCTCCCTGAGGGGCCGAGACTGGTAAAGCCCGAACTGGTGCGATCCATGGGGGAGGATGGCAATCCTGCGGGCAGGGCTCACGTTGGAAAAGTTTGGGGACTTTTTTTCTTCATGAGTAGGGGATCCACCGAAGCAAGGGAAAATGGTGTAAAGGCTCCTCCTCCCTTAAGAAAGGAGCGGCAGGAACAACATGGATGAACTGACCTGCACCCCCCATTCCCTGTGCCCCTGCGCCGCCGGGGGGGAGGTTGAACCAGGAACAAATGGAAACGGGGTGGGGAGGTGTTGGTTTAAGCTCTGGCCTTGTTTTCTCTTTCTCCTCTCAAGTAACCGGTTTCGTTCCCTTGTGTCTCTTGTTCAGTAACTGTTAATAAATTGTTTTGTTTTAAGAAGAAAGCCTGAGTCAGGTTTTGCCCGGGACCATGGCTGCTGGGTGCTCCCTCTCGGTTCTTGTCTCGACCCTCAGCCCAAAAACCACGACACACACGCACGACGAGACGGGCAGCGTGGCCGAGGTAGAGATTTCGCAGCTGGCCAGTGGCACAGGGAAGGGCGTGCTGACCCCCTGGGCACCAGCGGCAAGAGCTGCTGGCAGTCGGGCTCTGGGCGCGTGCGTCACCTCGGGGTCCGGCTGCCCGAGTCACTGCGGACAGGGCAGAGCCCCTCTCCGTCCCTGCACCCGTCCCACCACTGCCTTCCTCGTCCCCCCGTGCCTCCCGCTGCGCAGGTGGAAGGGGAGGTGGGGTCCCCCCCCAGCCACGCTCCCTCCACTCGCCCTTGGGAAGGGTCCCTGCAGAGCCAGCGCCAGCAGGGGCAGAGGGGCTGGCACGGACGTTTCCAACACCTGCCCACCTGGCCCAGCAGGGCTCTGCAGCAGCCCGTGGGCCGCGGCAGGAATGGGCACGGCCCTGCAGGCTGACCTGGCCCTGCAGGTGTCGGAGGCTTTAGGCCTCAGTCCCTCACCCTCAGGGCTGTGCTCAGGAGACCCGTGGTGCCTGGACCAGCCCATGCCCCAGCGTCCTACGGGCAGGACCACCCCAGGAACAAAGCCAAGGCAGGGGGACACCAGCTCTCCTTCCCCAGGCCGTGGTGCCATCTCCAGCTCCTGCTCTTCTGCAGGTCGCCGGGGAAGCCCTCCTCGCCGCAGCACGGTTCCTCAAGTGGGAACAGCTCCGACGCCTGGTGCAGGACCAGTGGCCATGGAGGATCGCAGAGTGCTTGGTGAGGGCAGCCCCCACCCCCAGGGCCCAGCTGGCCGGGGGCTGCCCCCGTGTCTGGGCTGGGGGCTCTGCAGCTGCACCTCAACTGCCCTGCTCCGGCCCGGAGCCCGGAGCTGCATCCTTGCTCCCTGCCCAAAGAACAGAGCCCCAGGGGCTCTTCTCCACACCCCTCTCTCTGGGTGCAGCGAGGGGTCTCAGGGACCAGGGGGTGCTGGGAGGAGGGACTGCTCCGGCCAGCTGGGCAGGGACTATGGCATGCCCATAGCCTGTGCTCTCTCCAGCTGGCACAGGGCAGCAGCAGAGCCAGGGGGTACCTGCTCCAGAGCCGGCGGTACCTGCGGAGCCCGCAGGAGCCCTTGCGTGTGGCGGCCGTCAGGAAGAGCTGGGAAGTGGGAAGAGCTCGGGGGCGGACGTGGCCCTGGCCCGAGGGGCTCCCCATGCCCTGCAGATCCGGGCTCTGACCTCATCTCCGTCCCTTTCTGCCCCAGCCCTTCAAAGCATGGAGAACGACAGCAGCCCCGGGGTCCGTAACCTGGTGGCTGAAACCCTGCGGAGCCGGGACACTGCCCGGGAAGAGCCTCCCCCCGGATCCCGCCTGGGAGCGTTGTGGGACCGACTCTGGAGAGCGTGGAGGAGGAGGACACGGTGCTGCTGGAGCTGCGTGGAGAGATGATCCCGGGGCGCTCTGCCGTTGGCTTTAGGGAAACGGGCATCCCGCCTGGGATTTCTCATCAGTCTCCGTGGGGTGCCAGGGACAGCGGGAAACCCAGCGACAAATCTTTGTCTTCCTTGCAGGCCATGGCAGCCATGGACACCATGCTGGAGGGAGGGAGCCCACCTCCCTTGGGTCACCAGGGGCTGCCCACCAGGCTCTCCTGGAGCACAGTGCCTGCTGAGGGTGGCATCTGCCGGCCTGCCCGGCCACCAGGTTGGCCTGGGGGCCTTGTCCCAAACCTCGAGGCCTGCGAGGGGCCCTGGGGGCAGGAACCCCACTGCAGCCCTGGCCCGAGATCGGAGGAAGCCTCGATGGCCCCTGCGAGTCCAGCCCGGGAGCTGGGCAGTGCTGCTGCTGCTGGAGCAGGGCTCTGCTCCCAGGGCACACCAGCAGCTTCTCTCTGCCCAGGTGCTGCTGGACTTCACCAGCTCGGAGACAGCAGCTGTGCAGGAGAGGGCTGTGGGCAGGATCCGGACACTGAGCCGTTTACTGGCCCACAGACCCTGGCTGGAGGTGAGGAGCCGGGCCCCCTCCAGCCTGGCCATCTCCCCCCCCTGCCCACCGGCGCAGCCCGCAGCTCTCCCCGCGCAGGGCTACGGCCCAGCTGGCTGCTCTGGGAGCCGCGGCCGGCATGGCCCTGCAAAGCCCTGGCTCGCCAGGGGTCCAGCCCTGGGCACACGCTGGGCTTCGGGGCTTTGGCACCGGCTGCCTGCCCTCAGCCCTCCTGCTCTCCTGCCTCCTCGCCCAGGGCTGGTGCCGCTTTCGCAGTCGCAGGTGTGGCTGTGTCTGCACTGGAGACCTCCAGATCCCAATCCTTGGGCAGCTGCTGGGACGGCTCCGCGGTCTCCAGGCTTCCAACGATGCGGCACGCCATCGAGCTCCCTTCCTTCCTCCCACAGCCCTTTGCAAAACACCTCAGGCCTTCTGAGGTGACAGACATGGTGCTTGAGGCCACCAAGGTGATGAGGGACCCCAGCATCCTTGGCAAGCAGGGAGCAATAACGGTGCTGGATGTGCTCAGGACCAACCCTGGCTTCTGGCTGGCGGAGGTAAGTGGCCCGATGGCCCTTCAGCCCTGCCAGGCCTTGCTCCTGCCTCCAGCCCGTCCCTCCCTCCCAAACCAGGGGAGAAGCCACCGTAAGCCAGCAGAGAGGGATGGCAGGGGCAGCTGAGAAGTGGCTGCACTCCAGGGCAGCGCCGTCCTCACCCGTGTGCCCTGCAGGTGCCACGAATCGTGAGCTGCATCCGTGAAAACCTGGCACACCACTACACATGGACAGTGCGCCAGAGGATGAGCTTCCTGCTTCGCCAGCTGACCCGGCAGCACCCCGTGGAAGTGGTCACCAGCCTGTGGGAGCTCTCTCTGCCAGACGACAGGTACTGGCCCTGCCAGCCCTGGGGGCTTCTTCCCTGTGGGCAGAGGGGCCCGGAGACTCTCGGCCGGCCGGCCCCACGGAATGCTGCAGGCCCCCCCCGAGGAGCAGGGCTCCCCACCCCACCACGCTCTCCAGCCCCGTGGCTCGGCCAGGCCCGCAGCAGCCGGAGCTGGCCAAGTCAGCCCAGAGCCGCCACGCTCCTCCCAGCCCCACGGGGGGCACCGCCGCAGCCCCCCGCTGCTGCCCAGGGCGTCCCAGCCCAGGGTGGGTCTGCGCCACGCGGGGCCGACCCGCCGTGCTGCTGTGCCCAGGCAGCCTGCTGAGCGCGCTCCGGCTTGCAGCGCTGCCCGTGCCATGTGGGGGGTGGTGATCTACGTGCCCATGACGATGGAGACGGCCCTGAAGGAGCTGTTGGCCCGACCCCGATCACAGCGACGGCGCGGGGCGGCCCCAGAGGCCGCCAGCATCCCCCAGCAGGCTGTGAGTGCCCAGAAGGGGCCCTGGCCCCCCGCGAGCCCCGCAGGCTCTGCCAGCATCTCACTGCTGGGTCTGTTCCAGCCGCCGGCCGCCAGAGACTTGGAGTGGGAGTCCCACGTCCAGAGGGTCTCCCGGTTCCTCAGAGCCATCGTCACGCTGTGGGAGACATGGGGCATGGTGAGCAGGGCATCGTCACGGGCAGCCGTGCTGGCAGCGGGGCCGGGGCTACGGTGGTGGCGTGGCCTTGGCTGGGAGGCAGGCGGGGGGGTGGCTGCTCCAGACCCCTCCCTGCCGCGGCGGGGCGTGATGGCTGCCTGGGGAGCTTCCCAGGCACCCACCTTTCCCCAAAACAGAAAAGTTTCTCTTTCATCCAGGCAAGAGAAATCCAGATCCTCCTGCCAATCGTGGTGGAGGCCCTGGAGGATGGTGATGAAGACATCAGGATGAAGGTCTCAGTGCTCTTCCAACATGTGAGGCGTCACCGGGACAGCACGGCGGCCAGCCCCATCGCTGTGCGGCTGGCAGAGAAGCTCCCGCCCCTCTGTGACGACGTAAGGCTGCCCGGGGAGCCCGAGCCCTGCGGAGGGGCACTGGGCAATGCCCAGAGCCTTCGGCTTTCCTCGCTCCCCGGGGCTCCCGTGGGATGAATCCCGGGCTCTGTAGCCCAGCACGGCTTCCCCTGGCCGGCTGGTGCCCCCGGGCGCCCCGAGCCCCCCGTGCTGGGGCCCAGCAAAGCCCCTGCAGCCCCAGAGCTGCTCTGGGAGCCCTGGGCGCTCCGCAGCGGCGCTGCCGGGCAGCACCAGAGATTCCCACCGCGCCCGCGTGCAGAGCCCGACCCCGGAGCATGTCCCCTCACATCTGCCATGCTCTCGCCCTGGGGCTGGTGCTCACAGTGAGCGGCTCTGGGTCTCAAGTGCCCCTCTCCTTCCCCCTGCCAGGGCTCCGGCCGGGTCAGACAGCTCTCCATCAGCCTCTTCAGAGACGTGATGGGCACTGTGGTGCGGTGTGACAAGAGGAGGATGAAGGAGTCGGTGCCAAGGGCCCTGCTCCCGCTCGTCTTTCACACGGTGACAGTTTGATGGGGGGGTGTTCTGGTGGCAGGGGAGGGGATTTGCTCCCTGTGCCACCAGATCTGAGTCCCATCCCCTCCGGGGGGGGGTTGAGCCAAATCGGCGCCTCTGCCAATGGCCCCATTTAAGCTGGGACAAAGGGGCGGGAAAGGGGCTTTTGCCCAGGAGCAGGAGAGAGCAGGAGGCGCTGCCCTCGCTCCCGGCTCCCGGCCGGGGGCTGCTCGGGCCCGGGCCGGCGCCATGTGCTCAAGATGGCGCTGGGGGAGCCGCATGGGGGGCTCGGGAATCATAGAATGGTCAGGGCTGGAAGGGACCCTCAAAGGTCATCTAGTCCCACCCCCCTGCAGGAACAGGGACATCTCCAACTAGATCAGGTTGCTCAGGGCCTCGGCCAACCTGGCCTTGAACGTCTCCAGGGATGGAGCATCCACCACCTCTCTGGGCAACCTGTTCCAGTGTTCTACCACTCTCATAAGTGGGGGAAGCGCCCCGCTCCCGCGGTGCCCGCCGGGCCGAGCTCCCCCAGAGAGGATTAAGATCTCAGGGAAAACAACCACAGGGACCGGGTCAGTCAGGATGGAGCAGGAGGAGGGGTGCTGGGGCTGAGGTTTCCCTTGCAATCAGTGTGAGATGGCAGGCGGCCTCCCTGCCAGGGAAGCCCTCCTCACCACAGCAGGTTCCTCTCATTCCATTCACTCTCCCATTCCATGCCCTGACTCTGGAACAGCCTCGGCAAGAACGACAACGGCGGACGGAAATCCATGGCTGGGTTTCACAGCTGTTATTCACATCTGGGGCTGTAGGACACGCCTGGGGATCTCTAGGCTGTGCCTGGGGGCTGCAGGAGGGATCTGGAGGCTGCTGGAGGGATCTGGGGGACGTAGAAGGGATCTGGGGGACGTAGGACGTGTCTGAGTGTCTCTAGGTTTGGTCTTGGGGCTGTAGGAGGGGTCTGGGGGTCTTTAGGATGGATCGGGGCAGTGTAGGATGGGTCCGAGCGTCTCTTGAATGGTTCTGAGAACTGTAGGAGGGGTCTGGGGGTCTCTGGGAAGGGTCTGGGGGATGTAGGAGGGTTTTGGGTGTCTCTAGGATGGGTCTTGGAGGCTGTAGGAGAAATCTGGAGGTTTCTAGAATGGGTCTGGGACCCGTAGGAGGGGTCTGAGTGTCTCTCGGATGGGTCTGGGGGCTGTAGGAGTTATCTGGGGGCTGCAGGAGGGGTCTGGTGTTCTGTAGGAGGAGACTGGGGGTCTCAGATAGGTCTGAGGGATTTAGGAGCGGTCTGCAGGTTTCCAGGATCGGTCTGGGGGCTGTAGGAGGAGTCTGAGGAACTCTAGAATGAGTCTGGGGCTGTAGGAGGGATGTGGGTATGGAGGAGGGATCTGGGTGTCTCTAGGATGGGTCTGGGGGCTGTAGAAGGGGTTGGAGTGTCTTTCAGATGGGTTTGGGGTCTGCAGGAGGAATGTAAAGGTCTCCAGGATGGGTCTGGGTCCTGTAGGAGGTGTCTTCGGGCTGTAGGAGGGGTCTGAGGGTCTCTAGGATGAGTCTGGGGGCTGTAGAAGGGATCTTGGAGTATCTAGGGTGGGTCTGGGGGCTATAGGAGGGGTATGAGGGGTCTCTAGGTTGGGTCTGGGGACTGTAGGACGTGTCTCTAGGCTGTAGGAGGAGCCTTAAGTTCCCTAGGATGGGTTTGGGTCCTGCAAGAGGGGTCAGGGGTCTCTAGGATGGGTCCAGGGCCTGCTGGAAGGGTCTGGCAGTCTCTAGCGTGGATCTGAGGGGTATAGGAGGAGTCAGGGGGTCTCCAAGGCGGGTCTGGGGGCTGTAGGAGGGGTCTGAGTGTCTCTAGGATGGGTCTGGGGGCTGTAGGAGGGGTCTCGCTATCTCTAGGATGAGTCTGGGGGCTGTAGGAGGAGTCTGGGGGTCTCCAGGATGGGTCTGGGGGCTGTAGTAGATATCTGAAGGTCTCGAAGATATCCCTGTTCCTTGCAGGGGGGTTGGACTAGATGACCTTTGAAGGTCCCTTCCAGCCCTAACTATTCTATGGTTCTATGATTCTAAGATGGGTCTGGGGGCCTCTAGGAGTGGTTATGGGGTCTCTAGGATGGGTTGGGGAGCTGTAGGAGGGGTCTGGGTGTCTCCACGATGAGTCTGGGGGCTGTAGATGTCTGGGGATCTCTAGGCTGTGTCTGGGGGCTGTACGAGGGATCTGGAGGCTGTAGGAAGGATCTGGGGGATGTAGGAGGGGTCTGAGGGACTCTAGGTTGGGTCTGGGGGCTGTAGGAGGGATGTAGGCGGGATCTGGGTGTCTCTAGGATGAGTCTGGGGCTGTAGAAGGGGTCCGAGTATCTTTCAGATGGGTTTGGGGTCTGCAGGAGGGATCCAAAGGTCTCTAGGATGGGTCTGGGTCCTGTAGGAGGTGTCTTGGGGTTGTAGAAGGGGTCTGAGGGTCTCTAGGGTGGGTCTGGGGGCTATAGGAGGGGTTAAGGGGCTCTAGGACAGGTCTGGGTGTCTCCAGGATGATTCTGGGGGCTGTAGGAGGGGTCTGCATGTCTCCAGGATGTGTTTAGTGACCGTAGGAGAGGTCTGGGAGTCTCTAGGTGGGTCTGGGGTCTGTAGGAGGGGTGTGATGGTCTCTTGGATGCGTCTCGGGGCCATACGAGGTGTCTGGGTGCTTCTAGAATGGGTCTAGGAGCGGCAGGAGGGGTCTGGGGTTATCTTGGATGGGTCTGGTGGCTATAGGACGGGTCTACTGGTCTCTAGGATGCGTCTGGGGGCTGTAGGACTGATCTGAGGGTCTGTCAGATGGGTCTGGGGGCTGTAGAAGGAATCTAGGGGTCTTGGATGGGTCTGAGGGAGTCAGGAGAGGCCTGCAGGTCTCTCAGATGGGTCTGGGGGCTGTAGGAGGGATCTGAGGGTCTCTGGGATGAGTCTAGGGGCTGTAGTGGGGGGTCTGCAGGTCTCTAGAATGGGTCTGGGGCCTGTAGGAGGGGTCTGACAATCTCTAGCATGGTTCGGTAGGGGGGGTATGGTGGTCTCCAGAATGGGTCTGGGGGACGTAGCAGTGGTCTGGGGGTGTCTAGGATGGGTCTGAAGGCTGTAGGATGAGTCCAAGTGTCTCTTGAATGGGTCTCAGCACTGTAAGAGGGGTCTGCGGGTCTCTAGGATGGGTCTGGGGGCTGTAGGAGGGGTCTGAGAATCTCTAGCATGGTTCTGTAGGGGGGGTCTGGTGGTCTCCAGGATGGGTCTGGGGACGTAGGAGTGGTCTGGGGGTGTCTAGGATGGGTCTGAAGGCTGTAGGATGAGTCCAAGTGTCTCTTGAATGGGTCTCAGCACTGTAGGAGGGGTCTGGGGGTCTCTAGGATGGGTCTGGGGGCTGTAGGAGGGGTCTGAGAATCTCTAGCATGGTTCTGTAGGGGGTTCTGGTGGTCTCCAGGATGGGTCTGGGGGATGTACGAGTGGTCTGAAGGCTGTAGGATGAGTCCAAGTGTCTCTTGAATGGGTCTCAGCACTGTAGGAGGGGTCTGGGGGGTCTCTAGGATGGGTCTGGGGGCTGTAGGAGGGGTCTGAGAAGCTCTAGCATGGTTCTGTAGGGGGGGGTCTGGTGGTCTCCAGGATGGGTCTGGGGGACGCAGGAGTGGTCTGAAGGCTGTAGGACGAGTCCAAGAGTCTCTTGAATGGGTCTCAGCACTGTAGGATGCGTCTGGTGGTCTCCAGGATGGGTCTGGGGGACACAGGAGTGGTCTGAAGGCTGTAGGACGAGTCCAAGAGTCTCTTGAATGGGTCTCAGCACTGTAGGATGGGTCTGGTGGTCTCCAGGATGGGTCTGGGGGACACAGGAGTGGTCTGAAGGCTGTAGGACGAGTCCAAGAGTCTCTTGAATGGGTCTCAGCACTGTAGGAGGGGTCTGGGGGTGTCTAGGATGGGTCTGAAGGCTGTAGGATGAGTCCAAGTGTCTCTTGCATGGTTCTCAGCACTGTAGGAGGGGTCTGCAGGTCTCCAGGATGGGTCTGGGGGCTGTAGGAGGGGTCTGATGTTCTGTAGGAGGAGACTGGGGGTCTCAGATTGTCGGCCCTTGGCTCTCTCCCAGGCACTGCGAGGCGGCGTGGGAGTCCTCTCGTGGCTCTGGGATTTCTCATCAGTCTCCGTGGGGTGAGAGGGACAGCGGGAAACCCTGCTGCAAATCTTTGTCTACCTTGCAGGCCGTGGCAGCCATGGACACCATGCTGGAGGGCGTGGTGCTCAGCCTTCATGGCTCCAGAGTGAGCCAGGAGCTGCAGGACATCTTCCAGGTCTGGCACGGGCAAAGAGCGGGCTGTTCCTCACCCTGGAGGGAAGGGATTGTCCACTCTGGAGTGCACGGTCCCCACCCCAGTGCCATGCAGAGAGAGCACGCTGCAGGGAGGGTGCCCACCTCCCTTGGGTCACCAGGGGCTGCCCACCAGGCTCTCCTGGAGCACAGTGCCTGCTGAGGGTGGCATCTGCCGTCCTGCCTGACCACGAGGTTGGCCCCACGCTTCTGTGGGCCCCACAGCCAGAGCTGCCGTTGATCACCACGTCCCCAGGCCACGTCTTCCCTGTTACGGTGACGAGCGGCTCCGTCTGTGCCCCAGCCCGCCTGGTCCCTCCAGCGCTTGGAGCACGAAGCTCTTCCCGACGCCCTCCAGAACCCTCCCTGCCCGCTCGTGTCCCGCCGGCTCGCGAGCAGACTGCAGGGGGTCTGGTGAGCTGGCTGGCAAAGCTGCTGTGTCCATGCCCTGACTCTGGGACAGTCTCGTGGAGAACGACAACGGCGGAGGGAAATCCATGGCTGGGTTCCATACTGGGGGACACCTCCCACTGGATCAGGGCGCTCAAAGCCTCGTCCAGCCCTCGAGCGCTGCCAGGGCCGGGGCAGCCACAGCTGCTCCGAGGAGCTGCCGACGGGCTGGGGCAGAACGGAGGAAGACGCCCAGCTAGAAGAGACACTGCCAGGAAAGTCCAACTCTGCCCGTCGTGCCCAGAAGGAACGGCCCCTTCCCTCTGCACAAAACGTCCTCCTTCCTGCACGGCACTCGGGAGAGAATTGTGCTTCGTTCCCAGAAACGCGGGTCCTCAGGGAGAGACGAAATCTCTCTGGGAGGGCTGCCCAGCAGAGACAGTTCACAGCCACGAGAGGCTCCGTGTGGGTTCTGGAATCAACCCTTGGAAATCAGCCCAGGTGGGAAGGGGCCAGGGGGTCTCCAAGCAGCACAGCGGGTGTCCGGGGGGGTTCCTTCCGTTTCTGAAAGCAAAACACAGAGAGATGCAGCAGCTGCGGGAGGAGGGATCCATGGTTCCCTGGTTGAAACAACACAGAGAGAGACCCCAGACCCTCCCACAGCCCCCAGACCTATCTGAGAGACACTCAGACCCCTCCTACAGCCCCCAGACCCATCCTCGAGACACTCAGACCCCTCCTACAGCCCCCAGATCCATCCTAGAGACACTCAGACCCCTTCTACAGCCCTCAGACCTATCCTAGAGCCTCCAAGACCCGTCCTAGAGACCCCAGACCCACTCTTAAGACATCCCGACCCCTCCTGGAGCCCCCCAGACCCAGCCTGGAGCCCCCCAGACCCAGCCTGGAGCCCCCCAGACCCAGCCTGGAGCCCCCCAGACCCAGCCTGGAGCCCCCTGACCAATCCAGGAGACCCCAAGATCCTTCCTACAGCTTCCAGACCCATCCTAGAGACACTCAGACCCCTTCTACAGCCCTCAGACCTATCCTAAAGCCTCCAAGACCCGTCCTAGAGACCCCAGACCCACTCTTAAGACATCCCGACCCCTCCTAGAGCCCCCCAGACCCAGCCTGGAGTCACCTGACCAATCCAGGAGCCCCCAAGACCCCTCCTACAGCCCCCAAGACCCCTCCTACAGCCCCAACCCATCCAAGAGAACCCCAAACCCCTCATACAGCCCGCAGACCCATCCAAGACACACTCGGACCCCTCCTACAGCCCCCAGACCCATCCTGGAGACCCCCAGACCCCTCCTACAGCACCCAGAACCATCCTAGAAACACCTAGACCCCTCCTACAGCTCTCAGACCCATCCTAGAGCCCCCTAGACCCGTTTTAAAGCCCCCAGACCCATTCTAGAGACACCCAGTTGCCTCCTACAGCTTACAGACCCATCCTAGATAACCCCAGTCCCCTTGTACAGCCCCCAGATTCCTCCTAGAACACCCAGACCCAGCCGGGAGACCCTCAGCGCCCTCCTACAAACCCCAGACCCATCCTAGAGACATTCAGACCCCTCCTACAGCACCGAGACACCTCCTACAGCCCCCAGACCCATTCTAGAGAACCCCAGACTCCTCCTACAGCCCCCAGACCCATTCTAGCAACACTCAGACGTTGGGGGGGCAAGGGGACCCCCCGCCCACGTAACACGGGGTGGGGGGGGGACACGGGAGGGAAGAGGGGTGATAACTGGGGAGGCAGTAATGAGGGGGCAATATGGGGGGGGTTAAAGGGGGAGCAGTAACCTGGAGGGGTAAACTGGGGGTGCAATAACAAGGGGGGGAATATTGGGGGTGGGGGTAGAGCACCCATGGGTGGGAGGGGAGTACCTATGGGGGGAGGTGGCCACCACGGTGGGAGGTGACCCCACGGGTGGCAGGGGAGCACCCATGAGTGGGAGGACACGTCTATGGGTGGGAGCACCCACGGGTAGGGGGGAGCACCCACCTCGTGGTAGAGGTCCCCGTGGATGCTGAGCTTGGGCTTGGGCTGCCACTTGAAGAAGGCGGCGTGGAGCTTCTGGTAGTCGATGTCCATCTGCCCCATCTTGGGGCGAACCTTCTCCCTCATCTTCGACTTCATCATCTTCTGCTCCTCCTGGGGGAGGACAGGAGGAGGGGGGTTGGGGACACCCAGAGAGGCCCCACCACCTCCAGGGACACCCCTGAGCGGCCCCATCGCCCACCAGAAGGTGCTCACTGCCCCCCCAGTGGGCTCTGAACCATGATGTCCCGAAATCCATCCATGTCCAACCGTGACGTCCCCAAAGCCCCCGATGTCCAACCATCGTGTCCCTAAACACATCAGTGTCCAACCACAACCTCCCCAAAGCCACTGACGACCACCCAGCCCCCCTCACCCTCCTTTCCCCCCATGCCCTGTCCCCCCCCCTCCCCCCCAGCTGACACCAAGGTGGCCACCCACCTTCTCCTGCAGGGCCTCGCACACCTCCTGGATGCCGGTGCACTTGATGAAGTCGGGCAGCTCCAAGGGCGGCTTCTCGATGCCCCTCTTGCCCTGCAGGTACTTGCGCTTGAAGCACCAGTGCCGGGGGACAGGCACTGAGTTCCAGGTGGCCTTGAGGTGCACCAGCAGCTTGGGGTCCTGCGCCGTCACGCCGTGCATCTCCACCACGTCCGGGCGGGCCACCAGCTTGGGGGGAAACACATGGAGACGGACAGTTGGGTTAGGGGGGTGGTAGGACACCTCGGGGTGGCACTAAGGGACCTCAGGGGGTGAGCAGGGGAACACTGGGGTCTTTGTGGTGGCACAGTGACCACAGAGAGCTTCATGGTTGGGCACGGGTCACCCCAGGGTGACACCAGTGGCCCCAGCGAGGATCTTAGTTGGCTACAGGCACCCCATGGTGGCACCAGCGCCTCCATCAGGGTTCCAAATGGAAGACCAGGCATCCCAGGTGGCCCTAGGGACCCTGAGGGGGTGGCAGGGGGAACATCAGCCACCCCAAGGTGCCACCAGTGTCCCCACTGAGCATCTTGCTTGGGCACAGGCCACCCAGGGATGACACGAGTGTCCCCAGAGAGCTTCACAGTTGGACAGAAGCACCCCACGGTGCCACCTGTGTCCCCAGTTGGCTCCCAAGGCAGCTCCATGGGGCCCCATGGTGGCACCAGTATCCTCTAAGAGCTTCATGGTTGGGCACAGGGCACCCCAAGGTGACACCAGTGTCCCCACAGAGCTGCTTGCTTGAGCACAGGGCACCTCACGGTGGCACTGTTGTCCCCAGTGGGGTCCCTGGGTGGGCACACAGCCCCCAGGGTGGCACATCGGGTCCCAAGGGTGGCACGCAGGACCCCAAGGTGACACCAGTGCCCCCAAAGGGCTCTGGAAGTGAACACAAGACACCTCAGCGTGGCACAGGGGACATCACCACGGCACAGGGAACATCTACTGTCTCTCAGGGTGGCACAGTCCACCTCTGGGGCGGCTCAGTGTCCCCACCCAGGGCACATGGGGTGTCCCCATGTCCCCGTGTCACCTCCGGTGTCCCCACTTGGGCTCCCAGGGACACAGGGTCCCACATGGCCCCTGTCCCCAGCTCTGGGTGCCACCCTGGGGTGCCCGGTGCTCCCACTGGGACTCCACTGGTGCCGAGCGACGGCCGTGGCACCGCAGGGATGGGGATGTGGCACCAGGGTGTCACCTGCTTCAGCTCGGCCACAGTGAAGCGGTTCATGCGCCGCAGCCTCTTCTCGGACAGTTTGGGCACCTCCGGCTTCTTCTCCTGTAGGGACAAACGTGGGTGGCACCGACACGGGGCACCCGGCCACCGTTCCTGTCCCCACGCACCCACCCACAGCCCCTCTGTCAGCCTCGTCCCTGCCAGGGCCAACCAGACACCATACCCACCCCAGAGCTGCCCCTGTCCCCACCCCAGAGACCCTCATGTCACCCACATCCCACCCATGGCCACCCACAGACTTTCCCCACCTCAGAGCCTCCCCGTCACCCATGGCCCCACCCCACCGCCCTTCTGTCACCCGCTGCCACCCCTCGCCCCCAGACCCCCTCCCTGGAGGTGCCACCCACCCCCCCATCACTGCACAGTCCCCTCTGCCCCCCACCCCCCACCTGCTCGTCCTCAGAGCTGTCGCCCTCGCTGCCCTTCCGCCCGTCCTCGAAGCCCTTCTTCTTGGCGACGGCGGCACTTTCCGGCCTGTCCGCCATGTCCGGCTCCTTCTCCTTGTCCTTCTTGACATCATCCGTCAGCTGGGGGGGGACACACACAGGGCAGGGGGCTCAGGGGCACCCCAGGGTGCTGCCATCCCCCCCACCCCACCCCAGGGGGTGTCTCCCCCACCCACCCCAGGGGCCACCGGCTCAGATGGCAGCAGGGAGGTGACAAAAAGGGGCTGGGAACAGAGAATGTGTCTCCTGGGGGGCAGGCAAGGGACACCCCAAGGTGCCCTGATCCCCACTCCAGCACCCATGGGTGCTCCTCACCCAGTTCCCACCTTAAAGACATCAAAAAAATGCCACTGAACCAGCCCAAAATGCCACAAAACCAGCCAAAAAATCCCACAAATGAGCAATTTGCCACTTTCAGGGGCAGGTGGGTGACACCCAGCAGCACCCATGAGTGCCCCCCATCACGCTTGCCCCCTTAAAACCATTTCAAAATCCCTTAAAAGCGTTAAAAATTCCCTTAAAATCACAAACTGTCGGAAAACAGAATCTGCCACCTATGGGTGCCACCTGGGGACACGCAAAGGCACCCTGGGGTGCCCCCACAACCCCCCCAGCACCCATGGGTGCCCCCACCCAACTGCAACTTAACACCCATCGAAAAATCCCTTAAAGCCCTCAAAAATTCCCTTAAACCAGAAAATTTGTCGCTTTCAGGTACAAGGTGCATGCAGGTGACACCCAGAAGCATCCATGGGTGCCACGTTAAAGCCATCCAAAAATCCCTTAAAAACACCCCTAAAATTGACTTTTGGGCACAGGCAGGTAACACCCAGGGCTGCCCCCCACACCCCAGCACCCATGGGTGCCCCCTCCACCATGAGTCCCACATCAAAACCCTCAGAAAAACCCTTAAAAACAGTACAAAAATTGACCCGGGGGGTCTCTCAGGGCAGGATCAGGCCCCCATGGGCAAGGGGGTCTGTCGCGGCAGGATCAGGCCCCCCAGGACGGATCAGGACCCTCCTGTGGGGTCCCCTGGGGCAGGATCAGGCCCTCCAGGACAGCTCAGGACCCCCTGAGAGAATCCTTCTGGGCAGGATTGGGATCCCTAGACAGGATCAGGACCACCCAAGAAGGCTCAGGACCCCTACGGAGGCGGCCCTTAGGGCAGGATCAGGCCCCCCGGGGACCTCTGAGCCCCCCCAGGGTGCCGCCGCGCCGCGGGGTCCCCTCACGGATCTGGCTCCGCAGATGACAATGAGTTGTGGTGCGCCCCCCCCCCAATGTCATGGGGGATCCCCACCACCAGCTGTGGGGTGGGAGAGGTGAGGGGGGGGCCCCCCAGGAATAGAGGAGCCCCCCCCGTGGCACCCCAGGGGTTTGTCCAGCGGGGTTTCACTCCCCACATGCACCCCAGTGTTACAGGGAATCCCCAGCACCCCAGGGACCCCTCCCTGCAGAGACCCCTCCTCAATAACACCCAGAACATCACCCTGTCCACGATGTCCCCCCCAGCACCCCCCCGTAGCACCCAAGACTCCCCTCAGCACCCAGGGACACCCCCCCCCCCCTTGACCCTCCCCTCACCGCCTGACACCACCCCCTCCCCCCCAACCTGGTGGTCCCCAGCCCCGTGCAGATCAACCAGCACTGGGGGTGGAGGGGCAGGGAGGGTGGTCAGGGAGGACCCAGGTGTCCAGGCCCCTCCCACCCAGCACATCCCCCCTCCCATCACAGGGGACACCGCCCTTCCCTCCCCCTCCCCTTCCAGGACACCACCCACCTCTCCCCCCCCCCCCCCCCAACAGGTGAACCCTCCCTCAACATGACCCCTCCCCCCCACCCAAGCAGGCAGGGAAGGAGCGCACCCCGGCCAGGGGGTCCTCGTGCACCTCCAGCCATGGTGAAGCACTGGGGGGGGGAGGGCCAGGAGACGGGGGGCTCTGGGACCCCCAGAACCCCACTGAAAAAAAAGCAATCCCACCCCCCCTACCCCCCAAAAAAAATTAACCTAAACACTAAACCCCCCCAACCCCCCCGGGCCCGCCCCTCCCCTACCTGCTGTCAGCCGCCGCCATCCCGTTGGGATTCGCTCCCTCGGCCTGGGAAGAGACCCCGCCCACCGCCCCTGATTGGCAGCAGGCCCCGCCCACGGCACCGCTGCAGCCCCGCCCCGCGGGGAAGGGAGGGGCGGGGGGGGCTGGTGGGTTCCAGTCCCGCCGCCATCTCGGCAGCCCGGGCGGTGGGAGAGTCTCTGCACACGGTCCGGCTGCTGAGGAGTCGCTGAGATGGTGCCGCGGCCGGGAGAGCCTGGGTGGGGGCTGAGATCAACCCAAAAGCGCCAAGGTCCCCCCAAAACACAGATTAGTCACCCCAATCCTCCCAAACCTCCACAGACCAGGGCCCCCCCAACCTGACTCAACCTTTAACCCCCCAAAAAGCCCTAAAGCCCCCCAAAACCAGACCAACTTCCCTAAAGCCCCCCCGGAACCAGACCAACCTTTTAACCGCCCCAAAAAGCCCCAAGTCCCCCCAAACCCCCAGAGTACAGTTCCAAAGCCCCAAATCCCCCCCCACGTTTTAAATTCCCCCTGAAAACCCACAAACAGATCCCCCCCGGCACCTCCCTTTTCCCGCCTCAGGAGCGGCGGGAGGGAAATCACCTCTTCCCCCCCTCAGGCCCCGTTCCCGCCCGCCCCTCCCCCCCTCAGGCCCCGTTCCCGCCCGCCCCTCCCCCCACCTCAGGCCCCGTTCCCGCCCGCTCCCCCCCTCCCCCTCAGGCCCCGTGCCCGCCCGCCCCCCCCCCTCCCCCTCAGGCCCCGTTCCTCCCGCCAACTCCCCCTCCCCCTCAGGCCCCGTTCCTCCCGCCAACTCCCCCCCCCCCTCAGGCCCCGTTCCTCCCGCCAACTCCCCCCCCCTCAGGCCCCGTTCCTCCTGCTAACTCCCCCCCCCCCCCCTCAGGCCCCGTTCCTCCCGCCAACTCCCCCCCCCCCCTCAGGCCCCGTTCCTCCCGCCAACTCCCCCCCACCTCAGACCCCGTTCCCGCCCGCCCCTCCCCCCCACCTCAGACCCCGTTCCCGCCCCCCCCCCCCCCCCCACCTCAGGCCCCGTTCCTCCCGCCAACTCCCCCCCCCCTCAGGCCCCGTTCCTCCCGCCAACTCCCCCCCCCCCCCTCAGGCCCCGTTCCTCCCGCCAACTCCCCCCCCCCCCCCCAGGCCCCGTTCCTCCCGCTAACTGCCCCCCCCTCAGGCCCCGTTACCGCCCGCTCCCCCCCCCACCTCAGGCCCCGTTCCTCCCGCCAACTCCCCCCCCCCGCTCAGGCCCCGTTCCTCCCGCCAACTTCCCCCCCCCTCAGGCCCCGTTCCTCCCGCCAACTTCCCCCCCACCTCAGACCCCGTTCCTCCCGCCCCCCCCCCAGGCCCCATTCCCGCCAACTGCCCTCCCCTCCTCAGCCCCGTTCCTCCCGCCAACTGCCCCCCCTCAAGCCCCGTTCCTCCCGCCCTCTCCCCCGAGGCCCCGTTCCCCCCGGCCCACCCCGGCCGGCAGCGCCGATCCCCGCCAGCGTTGCCCGCAGCTCCGCCGGGGCCCGCTCCGCCAACAGCCGCTGCCCCCGCCCGCTCCGCCGCCAACTGCTCCCGGCTGCGCCGCGCACGCGCCGCCTATCAATCACCGCTCGGCACCGCCCGCCCAATCACCGCTCGGCACCGCCCGTCAATCACCGCTCGGCACCGCCCGCCCAATCCCCGCTCGGCACCGCCCGTCAATCACCGCTCGGCACCGCCCGTCAATCACCGCTCGGCACCGCCCGCCCAATCACCGCTCGGCACCGCCCGTCAATCACCGCTCGGCACCGCCCCGTCGCAGACCCGCCAGAACGGGAGCTCAGGCCCCCCCCGCTGGGCTGAAGGGCCCCAAATGGGGGTGGGGGACCCCGAAAGGGCCCCGGGACCCCCCGGATTGGGCTGGGAGGCCCCGGAACTGGTCCCAGAGACCCCAAGACTGGGATGAAGACCCACAGTAGGGTCAGGGGGAACCCCAAAAATTGGGGCACAAAAAAGGGTCCAGGGGACCCCACGATTTGACACAAGGCACCCAAATGGCGCTGGGAGACCCCGAAATGGGGCTGGAGACCCACGACGGGACCAGGGGGACCCCAAAAGGCTCCCGGGGACCCCAAAACTGGGCTGAAGACGCACAATGGGGATGAGAGAGACCCCAAAATTGGGCTGAAGACCTAAAATGGAGCCAGTGGGACCCCAGAAGTTTCCAGGAGACCCCAAAACTGGGCTGAAGACCCACAAGAGGGTTGGGGGACCCCAAAATTGAGCTGAAGACCCACAGTGGGGGTGAGGGGACACCAAAAGGGTTCAGAGGACCCCAGGATTTGACACGAGGCACCCGAATGGCGCTGGGGGACCCCGAGATGGGGCTGAAGACCCACAATGGGACCAAGGGGACCCCAAAAGGCTCCGGGACCCCCCAGATTCCCTTCCAGGACCCTCCCAGAATCCCCCTCAGCGCTTCCTCATCCAACTTCTTCATCGAATCACAAAACCAAGGAACGGTTCGGGTTGGAGGGACCTCACAGACCACCCAGTTCCAACCCCCCTGCCCTGGGCAGGGACACCCTCCCCCACACCAGTTTGCCCAGAGCCCCACCCAGCCTGGCCCGGCACACTGCCAGGGATGGGGCAGCCACAGCTTCTCTGGGCACCCTGTGCCAGTGCCTCAGCGCCCTCAGAGGGAAGAATTTCTGCCTCAGATCCCATCAAAATCTCCGCTCTTCCAGCTCAAAGCCGTCACCCCGTGTCCTGTCGCTCCACCCCCGTGCCCAAAGCCCCTCTCCAGTTTCCTGCAGCCCCTTAGGCACTGGGAGAAGCTGGAAGGGCTCCCCGGAGCCTTCTCTTCTCCAGGCTGAACCCCCCAACTCTCCCAGCCTGGCTCCATACCGAGGGGCTCCAGCCCTCGGATCAGCTCCGTGGCCTCCTCCGGCCCCGCTCCAGCAGCTCCACGTCCTTCTGGTGCTGGGGATGGCCCCGACCCACGTGCAGGACCTGGCGCTTGGCCTGCTTGAACTCCATGAGGTTCTCGCAGACCTCTCCAGGTCCCTCTGGATGGCATCCCTTCCCTCCGGCGTGCCCACCACACCACCCAGCTTGGTGCCGTCACCAACGTGCTGAGGGTGCCCTCGATCCCACTGTCCGTGTCACCGGCAACGATGTCGAACAGCACTGGTCCCAGTGCCGACCCCTGAGGAGCACCACTCGTCACTGGCCTCCACTGGGACACTGACCCATTGACCACCACTCTGTGAGAGCGACCAGCCAGCCAGTTCCTTCTCCACCGAGCGGTGGATAGGGGGGTGGGAGGTTTGGGGGGGTTTGGGAGCCATCCCACCACGGCCACGGGATGCCAGTAAGACCCGATCCCAACAGGCGCAGCGGGCTGGGCGGGCGGGGGGGGGGCTGTGCAGATGTAGATGCCCCAGAGCCGGGACCCCGTGGATCCCCTCCCCCCACCCCCAGCCCGGGGCCACAACCCGCCGCGACAGGGATTTTTATTGAGAACAACCAAAAATAGAAAAAACACCTGAAAAAAATACATAAATCCCCGCTCTAGAAGCCCTAAATACGTATCGGCCACAGATGTTTTGCACCCGGGCGGTAAAGCCGGAGGGGTGTGGGGGGCAAGGACCAGCGGGAAAAAAGCTTTGATTTTAACCACATTTCTCAGTTTTCTGTGGTTTTCCCCTTATTTTTAATTTCTCCCATTAAAAAACACCCGCATTACGGCACCCGGTAGGCAGCAGATCCCCGGCTGAGGAAGAGCGCGGCAGCGAGAGGCGATGGCGGCCGCGGCGGGGTGGGGTGTCACCCCCCACCTCCGGCTCCCTCGGCGAGAAGAGGCACCAAAAACGTGAGGATTTCCCCCAAAACAGCCGTGCGCCAGGCGAGGAGCGGGGCGTTTCTTTGGCAAAGCGTGAGGGGCGGCGCCGGGTCCCGGCTCGGGGGCGGCCATAGCGCCTTCGAAACCCGCTTTGGTAGTGTCGTGGGTTAGGCTGAACCGCCCCCCACACAGCCGGTCACTCCCCCTCCCCCACCCCCAGGGATGAGGGAGAGAATTAAAGGAGAAACGGGAAACCCGTGGGTTGAGATAAGAACAATTTAATGCAGATGATTTAATACAGTGTAGGTGCTCACCACCCCCTCGTATGCGAAGCCCGTCTTGTCCCGAAGCTGCAATCCCGGACGAACGCGAGGCCCCGAAATAGAGAGGGGCGGGGGGGGGGGGGGGGGGGGGGGGGGAGGGAGAGAGAGAGAGAGAGAGAGAGAGAGAGAGAGAGCGCGCTCCGAGAGTGGGAGTGCTGGGAGAGAGAGAGGAAAGAAAAAAAAAAGAAAAGCAATAGAGTGAAAAGCACAGCAAGCGCAAAAGAGCAAAAGCGGCGAAAGCCAAAGCGCAAAAGCCAAAGCGCCAAAGCCCCTCTTCCCGGCTGCCCCTCGCTGTTATACTGGGCATGACGCTGCATGACATGGAATACTGATTGGCCAGTTTGGCCTCAGTCTTAAGTTCCAGCACAAATGACAAGGGGAATCATGTCCCCCTTGTCCCAGCTATGCTCCCCCCTTATCCTGCCGTGTTTCTGTACTCTGCACACTGAAAAGTCCTTGGAGTTTCACTTCCAACCACAAACATCAGCTTGCTATCAACATTCTTCTCAGAGTGAGCCTCTGAGTAAAACCAAAACAGGGAGCTCTTCTGGCTGTTAAAAAAAAACTCTGTCCCAGCTAAAACTGGGACAGTGGGAGTCCCACATCCAGAGGGTCTCCCGGTTCCTCGGAGCCCTCGTCACGCTGTGGGAGACATGGGGCATGGTGAGCAGGGCATCGTCACGGGCAGCCGTGCTGGCAGCGGGGCCGTGGCTACGGTGGTGGCGTGGCCTTGGCTGGGAGGCAGGCGGTGGGGTGGCTGCTCCAGACCCCTCCCTGCCGCGGCGGGGCGTGATGGCTGCCTGGGGAGCTTCCCAGGCACCCACCTTTCCCCAAAACAGAAAAGTTTCTCTTTCATACAGGCAAGAGAAATCCAGATCCTCCTCCCAATCGTGGTGGAGGCCCTGGAAAATGACAATGAAGACATCAGGATGAAGGTCCTGAAGCTCTTAGAAAATGTGAGGCATCACCTGGACAACAGGGGCCCACCGGGCTGAGTTCACCCAGACAGGACTGAAATCTGGGAGAAACGGGCACACAGATCAGAGGTCAGTGACGATGGGACGGAACAGCGTGTGCCGCGGCTGAGCCCCCCTTGCCAGCAGCCCCTTGCAGCCAGCCCTCGGTGGGGCAAGCAGAGACCCACTCGCAGCCCCTGGAGGACCCACGTCGAGCAGAGATGCCAGAGCCTGAGCACGGTGCATCTGGAGCCCGTGGGATGCCCCCGCCGATGGGGAGGGGTTTGGTTACAGGAGATGCCCGAGCCGGAGCCTGCTGTGACTCCCGGGCACAGGTCAGTCCGTGCGGAGCCGCGTTTCGGGTCGCTGTGCCGCCCCACGCCGGGGCGCAGTTACAGCCTGTGTGATGGCCCACGGCAGGGCCAGTGGCCACAGCTCCTTAAAAGCCCAGGGCTGGTAAAGCCCGCACCGGGGCAAATCCGATGGGGTAAGGATTTGCCCCCCAGCGGGCAGGATTCACGCTTTCGCCGTGAGTAGGGGATCCACTGGAGCAAGGGACAATGGTGTAAGGGCTCCTGCTCCTTTAAGGGAAGCGGCAGTACCAGCACGGGATGAACTGACCTGCACCCCCCCAGTCCCTGCCCCCTGCGCCGCTGGGGGGGGAGGTAGAGCCGGGAAGAAGAGGCAAAGGGGGAGGAGTGGTGGTGGTTTTAAGACCTGGCCTTGTTTTTCTTCTTGTCCTCTCAAGTAACCGTTTTTGTGTGCTTTTCTCTTTGTAGGCAGCTGTTAATAAATAGTTTTGCTTTAAGAAAACTGAGCCTCTTTTGCCCGGGACCGTGGTCGGTGGGTGCTGCTCTGTTCCTGTCTCGGCCCTCAGCTCTTTTATTACATTTTTCTCCTCTCCATTTTAGTGGGGTGGGAGAGCTGCGGGGGGTTTAGTTGCCGGATCGGCCGAACCCACGACACCCCCCCAGCCACGCTCCCTCCGCTCAGCCCTGCTCCAGCGCAGCCCTTGGGAAGGGTCCCTGCAGAGCCAGCGCCAGCAGGGGCAGAGGGGCTGGCACGGACGTTTCCAACACCTGCCCACCTGGCCCAGCAGGGCTCTGCAGCAGCCCGTGGGCCGCGGCAGGAATGGGCACGGCCCTGCAGGCTGACCTGGCCCTGCAGGTGTCGGAGGCTTTAAGCCTCAGTCCCTCACCCTCAGGGCTGTGCTCAGGAGACCCGTGGTGCCTGGACCAGCCCATGCCCCAGCGTCCTACGGGCAGGACCACCCCAGGAACAAAGCCAAGGCAGGGGGACACCAGCTCTCCTTCCCCAGGCTGTGGTGCCATCTCCAGCTCCTGCTCTTCTGCAGGTCTCCAGGGAAGCCCTCCTCGCCGCAGCACGGTTCCTCAAGTGGGAAGAGCTCCAATGCCTGGTGCAGGACCAGCAGACTGGGAGGATCGCAGAGTGCTTGGTGAGGACAGCCCCCCACCCCCAGGGCCCGGCTGGCCGGGGGCTGCCCCCGTGTCTGGGCTGGGGGCTCTGCAGCTGCACCTCAACTGCCCTGCTCCAGCCCGGAGCCCGGAGCTGCATCCTTGCTCCCTGCCCAAAGAACAGAGCCCCAGGGGCTCTTCTCCACACCCCTCTCTCTGGGTGCAGCGAGGGGTCTCAGGGACCAGGGGGTGCTGGGAGGAGGGACTGCTCCGGCCAGCTGGGCAGGGACTATGGCATGCCCATAGCCCGTGCTCTCTCCAGCTGGCGCAGGGCAGCAGCAGAGCCAGGGGGTACCTGCTCCAGAGCCGGCGGTACCTGCGGAGCCCACAGGAGCCCTTGCGTGTGGTGGCCGTCAGGAAGAGCTGGGAAGTGGGAAGAGCTGGGGGGCGGACGTGGCCCTGGACCGAGGGGCTCCCCATGCCCTGCAGATCCGGGCTCTGACCTCATCTCCGTCCCTTTCTGCCCCAGCCCTTCAAAGCATGGAGAACGACAGACGCCCCGGGGTCCGTAACCTGGTGGCTGAAACCCTGCAGAGCCGGGACACTGCCCGGGAAGAGCCTCCCTCCGGATCCCGCCTGGGAGCGTTGTACAACTGGCTCCAGAGGGCGTGGAGGAGGAGGACACGGTGCTGCTGGAGCTGTGTGGAGAGATGATCCCGGGGCGCTCTGCCGTTGGCATTAGGGAAACGGGCACAACGCCTGGGATTTCTCATCAGTCTCCGTGGGGTGAGAGGGACAGCGGGAAACCCTGCTGCAAATCTTTGTCTTCCTTGCAGGCCATGGCAGCCATGGACACCACGCTGGAGGGAGGGAGACCACCTCCCTTGGGTCACCAGGGGCTGCCCACCAGGCTCTCCTGGAGCACAGTGCCTGCAGAGGGTGGCATCTGCCGTCCTGCCCGGCCATGAGGTTGGCCCGGGGGCCTTGTCCCAAACCTCGAGGCCTGCGAGGGGCCCTGGGGGCAGGAACCCCACTGCAGCCCTGGCCCGAGATCGGAGGAAGCCTTGATGGCCCCTGCGAGTCCAGCCCGGGAGCTGGGCAGTGCTGCTGCTGCTGGAGCAGGGCTCTGCTCCCAGGGCACACCAGCAGCTTCTCTCTGCCCAGGTGCTGCTGGACTTCACCAGCTCTGAGACAGCAGCGGTGCGGCACAGGGCCGTGGGGAGGCTCTGCACACTGAGCCGTTTACTGGCCGACAATCCCTCGCTGGAGGTGAGGAGCCGGGCCCCCTCCAGCCTGGCCATCTCCCCCCCCTGCACACCGGCGCAGCCCGCAGCTCTCCCCGCGCAGGGCTACGGCCCAGCTGGCTGCTCTGGGAGCCGCGGCCGGCATGGCCCTGCAAAGCCCTGGCTCGCCAGGGGTCCAGCCCTGGGCACACACTGGGCTTCGGGGCTTTGGCACCGGCTGCCTGCCCTCAGCCCTCCTGCTCTTCTGCCTCCTCGCCCAGGGCTGGTGCCGCTTGCGCAGACAGACGTGTGGCTGTGTCTGCACTGGAGACCTCCAGATCCCAATCCTTGGGCAGCTGCTGGGACGGCTCCGCCTTCTCCAGGCTTCCAATGACGCGGCACGCCATCAAGCTCCCTTCCTTCCTCCCACAGCCCTTTGCAAAACACCTCAGGCCTTCTGAGGTGACAGACATTGTGCTTGAGGCCACCAAGGTGATGAGGGACCCCAGCATCCTTGACAAGCAGGGAGCAATAACCATGCTGGATGTGCTCAGGACCAACCCTGGCTTCCGGCTGGCGGAGGTAAGTGGCCCGATGGCCCTTCAGCCCTGCCAGGCCTTGCTCCTGCCTCCAGCCCGTCCCTCCCTCCCAAACCAGGGGAGAAGCCACCCTAAGCCAGCAGAGAGGGATGGCAGGGGCAGCTGAGAAGTGGCTGCACTCCAGGGCAGCGCCGTCCTCACCCGTGTCCCCTCCAGGTGCCACGAATTGTGAGCTGCATCCGTGAAAACCTGGCACACCACTACACATGGACAGTGTGCCAGAGGATGAGCTTCCTGCTTCGCCAGCTGACCTGGCGGCACCCCATGGAAGTGGTCACCAGCCTGTTGGAGCTCTCTCTGCCAGACGACAGGTACTGGCCCTGCCAGCCCTGGGGGCTTCTTCCCTGTGGGCAGAGGGGCCCGGAGCCTCTCGGCCGGCCAGCCCCACGGAATGCTGCAGGCCCCCCATGAGGAGCAGGGCTCCCCACCCCACCACGCTCTCCAGCCCCGTGGCTCGGCCAGGCCCGCAGCAGCCGGAGCTGGCCAAGGCAGCCCAGAGCCGCCACGCTCCTCCCAGCCCCACGGGGGGCACCGCCGCAGCCCCCCGCTGCTGCCCAGGGTGTCCCAGCCCAGGGTGGGTCTGCGCCACGCGGGGCCGACCCGCCGTGCTGCTGTGCCCAGGCAGCCTGCTGAGCGCGCTCTGGCTTGCAGCGCTGCCCGCGCCATGTGGGAGGTGGTGATCTCCGTGCCCATGACGATGGAGACGGCCCTGAAGGAGCTGTTGGCCCGACCCCGATCACACCGACGGCGCGGGGCGGCCCCAGAGGACGCCAGCATCCCTCTGCAGGCTGTGAGTTCCCAGAAAGGGCCCTGGCCCCCCGTGAGCCCCGCAGGCTCTGCCAGCATCTCACTGCTGGGTCTGTTCCAGCCGCCGGCCGCCAGCGACTTTGAGTGGGAGTCCCACAGCCAGAGGGTCTCCCGGTTCCTCGGAGCCCTCGTCACGCTGACGGAGAGGCCGCACATGGTGAGCAGGGCATCGTCACGGGCAGCCGTGCTGGCAGCGGGGCCGTGGCTACGGTGGTGGCGTGGCCTTGGCTGGGAGGCAGGCGGTGGGGTGGCTGCTCCAGACCCCTCCCTGCCGCGGCGGGGCGTGATGGCTGCCTGGGGAGCTTCCCAGGCACCAACCTTTCCCCAAAAAAGAAAAGTTTCTCTTTCATACAGGCAAGAGAGATGCAGATCCTCCTCCCAATCATGGTGGAGACCCTGGAGAACGGCGATGAAGACATCAGGACGAAGGTCTCGGTGCTCTTTGGAAATTTGAGGCGTCACCGGGACAGCACGGCGGCCAGCCCCATCGCTGTGCGGCTGGCAGAGAAGCTCCCGCGCCTCTTTGACGACGTAAGGCTGCCCGGGGAGCCCGAGCCCTGCGGAGGGGCACTGGGCAATGCCCAGAGCCTTCGGCTTTCCTCGCTCCCCGGGGCTCCCGTGGGATGAATTCCGGGCTCTGCAGCCCAGCACGGCTTCCCCTGGCCGGCTGGTGCCCCCGGGCGCCCCGAGCCCCCCGTGCTGGGGCCCAGCAAAGCCCCTGCAGCCCCAGAGCTGCTCTGGGAGCCCTGGGCGCTCCGCAGCGGCGCTGCCGGGCAGCACCAGAGATTCCCCCCGCCCCCGCGTGCAGAGCCCGACCCCGGAGCATCTCCCCTCACATCTGCCATGCTCTCGCCCTGGGGCTGGTGCTCACAGTGAGCGGCTCTTGGTCTCAAGTGCCCCTCTCCTTCCCCCTGCCAGGGCTCCGGCCGGGTCAGACAGCTCTCCATCAGCCTCTTCAGAGACGTGATGGGGACTGTGGTGCGGTGTGACAAGAGGAGGATGAAGGAGGCAGTGCAGAGGGCCCTGCTCCCGCTCTTCTTTCACACGCACGACGAGACGGACAGCGTGGCCGAGGTAGCGATTTCGAAGCTGGCCAGTGGCACAGGGAAGGGCGTGCTGACCCCCTGGGCACCAGCGGCAAGAGCTGCTGGCAGTCGGGCTCTGGGCGCGTGCGTCACCTCGGGGTCCGGCTGCCCGAGTCACTGCGGACAGGGCAGAGCCCCTCTCCGTCCCTGCACCCGTCCCACCACTGCCTTCCTCGTCCCCCCGTGCCTCCCGCTGCGGAGGTGGAAGGGGAGGTGGGGTCCCCTCCCAGCCACGCTCCCTCCACTCAGCCCTGCTCCAGCGCAGCCCTTGGGAAGGGTCCCTGCAGAGCCAGCGCCAGCAGGGGCAGAGGGGCTGGCACGGACGTTTCCAACACCTGCCCACCTGGCCCAGCAGGGCTCTGCAGCAGCCCGTGGGCCGCGGCAGGAATGGGCACGGCCCTGCAGGCTGACCTGGCCCTGCAGGTGTCGGAGCCTTTAAGCCTCAGTCCCTCACCCTCAGGGCTGTGCTCAGGAGACCCGTGGTGCCTGGACCAGCCCATGCCCCAGCTTCCTACGGGCAGGACCACCCCAGGAACAGAGCCAAGGGGAGGGGGACACCAGCTCTCCTTCCCCAGGCCATGGTGCCATCTCCAGCTCCTGCTCTTCCGCAGGTCTCTGGGGAAGCCCTCCTCGCCGCAGCACAATTCCTCTCATTCCATTCACTCTCCCATTCCATGCCCTGACTCTGGGACAGCCTCATCAAGAACAACAACGGACGGAAATCCATGGCTGGGTTTCACAGCTGTTTTTCACATCTGGGGCTGTAGGAGATGCCTGGGGATCTCTAGGCTGTGCCTGCGGGCTGTAGGAGGGATCTGGAGGCTGCAGGAGGGATCTGGGGGACGTAGGACATGTCTGAGTGTCTCTAGGTTTGGTCTTGGGGCTGTAGGAGGGGTCTGGGGGTCTTTAGGATGGATCAGGGCAGAGTAGGATGGGTCCGAGTGTCTCTCGAATGGGTCTGAGAACTGTAGGAGCCGTCTGGGGGTCTCTGGGAAGGGTCTGGGGGATGTAGGAGGGTTTTGGGTGGCCCTAGGATGGGTCTTGGGGCTGTAGGAGGAATCTGGAGGTTTCTAGAATGGGTCTGGGAACCGTAGGAGGGGTCTGGGTGTCTCTAGGATGAGTCTGGGGCTGCAGAAGGGGTCCGAGTGTCTTTCAGATGGGTTTGGGGTCTGTAGGAGGAATGTGAAGGTCTCCAGGATGGGTCTGGGTTCTGTAGGAGGGGTCTTGGGGCTGTAGGAGGGGTCTGAGGGTCTCTAGGATGAGTCTGGGGGCTGTAGAAGGGATCTTGGAGTATCTAGGGTGGGTGTGGGGGCTATAGGAGTGGTATGAGGGGTCTCTAGGTTGGGGCTGGGGACTGTAGGACGTGTCTCTAGGCTGTAGGAGGAGCCTGAAGTTCCCTAGGATGGGTTTGGGTCCTGCAAGAGGGGTCAGGGGTCTCTAGGATGGGTCCAGGGCCTGTTGGAAGGGTCTGGCAGTCTCTAGTGTGGATCTGAGGGGTATAGGAGGAGTCAGGGGGTCTCTAAGGTGGGTCTGGGGGCTGTAGGAGGGGTCTGAGTGTCTCTAGGATGGGTCTGGGGGCTGTAGGAGTCATCTGGGGGTCTCCAGGATGGGTCTGGGGGCTGTAGTAGGTATCTGAAGGTCTCAAAGATATCCCTGTTCCTTGCACGGGGGTTGGACTAGATGACCTTTGAAGGTTCCTTCCTGCCCTAACCATTCTATGATTCTATGATTCCAAGATGGGTCTGGGGGCCTCCAGGAGTGGTTATGGGGTCTCTAGGATGGGTCGGGGAGCTGTAGGAGGGGTCTGGGTGTCTCCACGATGAGTCTGGGGGCTGTAGGAGATATCTGGGGCTCTCTAGGCTGTGTCTGGGGGCTGTACGAGGGATCTGGAGGCTGTAGGAAGGATCTGGGGGATGTAGGAGGGGTCTGAGGGACTCTAGGTTGGGTCTGGGGGCTGTAGGAGGGATGTAGGTACGTAGGAGGGATCTGGGTGTCTCTAGGATGAGTCTGGGGCTGTAGAAGGGGTCTGAGGGTCTTTCAGATGGGTTTGGCGTCTGTAGGAGGGATTCAAAGGTCTCTAGGATGGGTCTGGGTCCTGTAGGAGGTGTCTTGGGGTTGTAGGAGGGGTCTGAGGGTCTCTAGGGTGGGTCCGGGGGCTGTAGGAGCAGTTAAGGGGCTCTAGGACAGGTCTGGGTGTCTCCAGGATGATTCTGGAGGCTGTAGGAGGGGTCTGCATGTCTCTAGGATGTGTTTAGTGACCGTAGGAGAGGTCTGGGAGTCTCTAGGTGGGTCTGGGGTCTGTAGGAGGGGTGTGATGGTCTCTTGGATGCGTCTCGGGGCCATACGAGGTGTCTGGGTGTTTCTAGAATGGGTCTAGGGGCGGCAGGAGGGGTCTGGGGTTATCTTGGATGGGTCTGGTGGCTGTAGGACGGGTCTACTGGTCTCTAGGATGCGTCTGGGGGCTTTAGGACTGATCTGAGGGTCTGTCGGATGGGTCTGGGGGCTGTAGGAGGAATCTGGGGGTCTTGGATGGGTCTGGGGGCTGTAGGAGGGATCTGAGGGTCTCTGGGATGAGTCTAGGGGCTGTAGCAGGGGGTCTGCAGGTCTCTAGAATGGGTCTGGGGCCTGTAGGAGGGGTCTGACAATCTCTAGCATGGATCAGTAGGGTGGGTCTGGTGGTCTCCAGGATGGGTCTGGGGGACATAGGAGTGGTCTGCGGGTGTCTAGGATGGGTCTGAAGGCTGTAGGATGAGTCCAAGTGTCTCTTGAATGGGTCTCAGCACTGTAGGAGGGGTCTGGGGGTCTTTAGGATGGGTCTGGGGGCTGTAGGAGGGGTCTGAGAAGCTCTAGCATGGTTCTGTAGGGGGGGGTCTGGTGGTCTCCAGGATGGGTCTGGGGGACGTAGGAGTGGTCTGGGGGTGTCTAGGATGGGTCTGAAGGCTGTAGGATGAGTCCAAGTGTCTCTTGAAAGAGTCTCAGCACTGTAGGAGGCATCTGGGGGTCTCTAGGAGGGGTCTGGGAATCTCTAGCATGGTTGTGTAGGGGTGGTCTGGTGGTCTCCAAGATGGGTCTGGGGGACGTAGGAGTGGTCTGAAGGCTGTAGGATGAGTCCAAGTGTCTCTTGAATGAGTCTCAGCACTGTAGGAGGGGTCTGGTGGTCTCCAGGATGGGTCTGGGGGACATAGGAGTGGCCTGGGGGTGTCTAGGATGGGTCTGAAGGCTGTAGGATGAGTCCAAGTGTCTCTTGAATGGGGCTCAGCACCGTAGGAGGGGTCTGAGGGTCTCTAGGATGGGTCTGGGGGCTGTAGGAGGGGTCTGATGTTCTGTAGGAGGAGACTGGGGGTCTCAGATTGTCGGCCCTCAGCTCTCTCCCAGGCACGGCGAGGTGGCGTGGGAGTCCTCTCGTGGCCCTGGGATTTCTCATCAGTCTCCGTGGGGTGAGAGGGACAGCGGGAAACCCTGCTGCAAATCTTTGTCTTCCTTGCAGGCCATGGCAGCCATGGACACCATGCTGGAGAGGGTGGTGCTCAGCCTTCCTGCCTGCAGAGTGAGCCAGGAGCTGCAGGACATCTTCCAGGTCTGGCACGGGCAAAGAGCGGGCTGTTCCTCACCCTGGAGGGAAGGGATTGTCCACTCTGGAGTGCACGGTCCTCACTCCAGTGCCATGCAGAGAGCACGCTGCAGGGAGGGAGCCCACCTCCCTTGGGTCACCAGGGGCTGCCCACCAGGCTCTCCTGGAGCACAGTGCCTGCAGAGGGTGGCATCTGCTGTCCTGCCTGACCATGAGGTTGGCCCCACGCTTTTGTGGGCCCCACAGCCAGAGCTGCCATTGATCACCATGTCCCCAGGCCACGTCTTCCCTGTTACGGTGACGAGCGGCTCCGTCTGTGCCCCAGCCCGCCTGGTCCCTCCGGCGCTTGGAGCACAAAGCTCTTCCCGACGCCCTCCAGAACCCTCCCTGCCCGCTCGTGTCCCGCCGGCTCGTGAGCAGACTGCAGGGGGTTTGGTGAGCTGGCTGGCAAAGCTGCTGTGTCCATGCCCTGACTCTGGGACAGTCTCGTGGAGAACGACAACGGCGGAGGGAAATCCATGGCTGGGTTCCATACTGGGGGACGCCTCCCACTGGATCAGGGCGCTCAAAGCCTCGTCCAGCCCTCGAGCGCTGCCAGGGCCGGGGCAGCCACAGCTGCTCCGAGGAGCTGCCGACGGGCTGGGGCAGAACGGAGGAAGACGCCCAGCTAGAAGAGACACTTCCAGGAAAGTCCAACTCTGCCTGTCGTGCCCAGAAGGAACGGCCCCTTCCCTCTCCACAAAACGTCCTTCTTCCTTCACGCCACTCGGGAGAGAATTGAGCTTCATTCCCAGAAACGCGGGTCCTCAGGGAGAGACGAAATCTCTCTGGGAGGGCTGCCCAGGAGAGACAGTTCACAGACACGAGAGGCTCCGTGTGGATTCTGGAAATCAACCCTTGGAAATCAGCCCAGGTGGGAAGGGGCCAGGGGGTCTCCAAGCAGCACAGCGGGTGTCCGTGGCGGTTCCCTCAGTTTCTGAAAGCAAAACACAGAGAGATGCAGCAGCTGCGTGAGGAGGGATCCATGGTTCCCTGGTTGAAACAACACAGAGAGAGACCCCAGACCCTCCCACAGCCCCCAGACCCATTCTAGAGAACCCCAGACTCCTCCTACAGCCCCCAGACCCATTCTAGCAACACTCAGACGTTGGGGGGGCGAGGAGACCCCCTGCCCACATAACACGGGGTGGGGGGGGGACACGGGAGGGAAGAGGGGTGATAATTGGGGGGGGCAGTAATGAGGGGGCAATATGGGGGGGTTAAAGGGGGAGCAGTAACCTGGAGAGGTAAACTGGGGGTGCAATAACAAGGGGGGGAATATTGGGGGTGGGGGTAGAGCACCCATGGGTGGGAGGGGAGTACCTATGGGGGGAGGTGGCCCCCATGGGTGGCAGGGAAGCACCCATGAGTGGGAGGACACGTCTATGGGTGGGAGCACCCACGGGTAGGGGGGAGCACCCACCTCGTAGTAGAGGTCCCCGTGGATGGTGAGCTTGGGCTTGGGCTGCCACTTGAAGAAGGCGGCGTGGAGCTTCTGGTAGTCGATGTCCACCTGCCCCATCTTGGGGCGAACCTTCTCCCTCATCTTCGACTTCATCGTCTTCTGCTCCTCCTGGGGGAGGACAGGAGGAGGGGGGTTGGGGACACCCAGAGAGGCCCCACCACCTCCAGTGACACCCCGAGCGGCCCCACCACCCACCAGAAGGTGCTCACTGCCCCCAGTGGGCTCTGAACCATCATGTCCCGAAATCCATCCATGTCCAACCACAACGTCTTCAAAGCTCTTGATGCTCAACCGTGACATCTGTAAAGCCCCTGATGTCCAACCATAACGTCTCTAAAGCCCTCAATGTCCAACCATGACATCCCCAAAGCCCTCGCTGTCCAACCATTGTGTCCCTAAACACATCAGTGTCCAACCACAACCTCCCCAAAGCCACTGACGACCACCCAGCCCCCCTCACCCTCCTTTCCCCCCATGCCCTGTCCCCCCCGCCCCCCCAGCTGACACCAAGGTGGCCACCCACCTTCTCCTGCAGGGCCTCGCGCATCTCCTGGATGCCGGTGCACTTGATGAAGTCGGGCAGCTCCAAGGGCGGCTTCTCGATGCCCCTCTTGCCCTGCAGGTACTTGCGCCTGAAGCACCAGTGCCGGGGGACGGGCACCGAGTTCCGGGTGGCCTTGAGGTGCACCAGCAGCTTGGGGTCCTGCACCGTCACGTCGTGCATCTCCACCACGTTCGGGCAGGCCACCAGCTTGGGGGGGGGGCCACACATGAAGAGGAACAGTTGGCTTAGGGGGGTGGTAGGACACCTCAGGGTGGCACTAAGGGACCTCCGGGGGTGAGCAGGGGAACACTGGGGGGCTTTGTGGTGGCACCACTGACCACAGAGAGCTTCATGGTTGGGCACGGGCCACCCCAGGGTGACACCAGTGGCCCCAGCGAGGATCTTAGTTGGCTACAGGCACCCCAGAGTGGCACCAGTGTCCCCAGTGGGCTCCCAAAGCAGTTTCAGGGCACCCCATGGTGGCACCAGTGCCTCCATCAGGGTTCCAAATGGAAGACCAGGCATCCCAGGTGGCCCTAGGGACCCTGAGGGGCTGGCAGGGGGAACATCAGCCACCCCAAGGTGCCACCAGTGTCCCTACTGAGCATCTTGCTTGGGCACAAGCCACCCAAGGATGACACCAGTGTCCCCAGACAGCTTCACAGTTGGACAGAGGCACCCCACGGTGCCACCTGTGTCCCCAGTTGGCTCCCAAGGCAGCTCCATGGAGCCCCATGATGGCACCAGTGTCCTCTAAGAGCTTCATAGTTGGGCACAGGGCACCCCAAGGTGACACCAGTGTCCCCACAGAGCTGCTTGCTTGAGTACAAGGCACCTCACGGTGGCACTGCTGTCCCCGGGTGGGCACACAGCCCCCAGGGTGGCACATGGGGTCCCCAGGATGGCACGCAGGACCCCAAGGTGACACCAGTGCCCCAAAGGGCTCTGGAAGTCAACACAAGACACCCCAGGGTGGCACAGGGGACATCACTGGGGCACAAAGGACACCTACTGTCTCTCATGGTAGCACAGTCCACCTCTGGGGCGGCTCAGTGTCCCCACCCAGGGCACATGGGGTGTCCCCGTGTCACCTCAGGTGGCCCCACTTGGGCTCCCAGGGACACAGGGTCCCACATGGCCCCTGTCCCCAGCTCTGGGTGCCACCCTGGGGTGCCCAGTGCTCCCACTGGGACTCCACTGGTGCCAGGCGATGGCCGTGGCACCACAGGGATGGGGATGTGGCATCAGGGTGTCACCTGCTTCAGCTCGGCCACGGTGAAGCGGTTCATGCGCCACAGCCTCTTCTCGGACAGTTTGGGCACCTCTGGCTTCTTCTCCTGTAGGGACAAACATGGGTGGCACCGACACGGGGCACCCGGCCACCGTTCCTGTCCCCACACCCCCACCCACAGCCCCTCTGTCAGCCTCGTCCCTGCCAGGGCCACCCAGAGTCCGTGCCCACCCCAAAGCTCGCCCTGTCTCCACTCCAGAGACCCTCATGTCACCCATGTCCCCTGCCAGGGCCACCCAGAGATTGTGCCCACCCCAGAGCCCCCCCTGTCCCCACCCCAGAGACCCTCATGTCACCCATGTCCCCTGCCAGGGCCACCCAGAGACTGTGCCCACCCCAGAGACCCTCATGTCACCCACATCCCACCCATGGCCACCCACAGACTTTCCCCACCTCAGAGCCCCCCTGTCACCCATGGCCCCACCCCACCGCCCTTCTGTCACCCGCTGCCACCCCTCGCCCCCAGACCCCCTCCCCGGAGGTGTCACCCACCCCCCATCACTGCACAGTCCCCTCTGCCCCCCCCCCCCCCCGCCACCTGCTCATCCTTGGAGCTGTCGCCCTCGCTGCCCTTCCGCCCGTCCTCGAAGCCCTTTTTCTTGGCAACGGCGGCGCTTTCCGGCCTGTCTGCCGTGTCCGGCTCCTTCTCCTTGTCCTTCTTGACATCATCCATCAGCTGGGGGGGGGGCGGGACACAGGGCAGGGGGCTCAGGGGCACCCCAGGGTGCTGCCATCCCCCCCACCCCACCCCAGGGGGTGTCTCCCCCACCCACCGGCTCAGAGGGCAGCAGGGTGGTGACAAAAAGGCGCTGGGAACAGAGAACGTGTCACCTGGGGGGGCAGGTGGGGGACACACAGGGGCACCCCGGGGTGCCCTGATCCCCACTCCAGCACCCATGGGTGCTCCTCACCCAGTTCGCACCTTTAAAGTCATCAAAAAAATACCACTGAACAAGCCAAAAATGCCACAAAACCAGCCAAAAAATCCCACAAACGAGCAATTTGCCACTTCCAGGGGCAGGTGGGTGACGCCCAGCAGCACCCATGGGTGCCCCCCATCACGCTTGCCCCCTTAAAAACATTTACAAAATCTCTTAAAAGCATTAAAAATTCCCTTAAAATCACAAACAACTGTCGGAAAACAGAATCTGCCACCTATGGGTGCCACCTGGGGACACGCAAAGGCACCCTGGGGTGCCCCCACACCACCCCCCAGCACCCATGGGTGCCCCCACCCAACTGCAACTTAACACCCATCGAAAAATCCCTTAAAGCCCTCAAAAATTCCCTTAAACCAGAAAATTTGTCGCTTTCAGGTACAAGGTGCATGTAGGTGACACCCAGAAGCATCCATGGGTGCCACGTTAAAGCTATCCAAAAATCCCTTAAAAATAGTCCTAAAATTGACTTTTGGGCACAGGCAGGTAACACCCAGGGCTGCCCCCCACACCCCAGCACCCATGGGTGCCCCCTCCACCATGAATCCCACATTAAAACCCTCAGAAAAACCCTTAAAAACAGTACAAAATTTGACCCGGGGGGTCTCTCAGCGCAGGATCAGGCCCCCATAGGCAAGGGGGTCTGTCGGGGCAGGATCAGGCCCCCCAGGACGGATCAGGACCCTCCTGTGGGGTCCCCTGGGGCAGGATCAGGGCCCTCAGGACAGCTCAGGACCCCCCGAGAGAATCCTTCTGGGCAGGATTGGGATCCCTAGGCAGGATCAGGACCACCCAAGAAGGCTCAGGACCCCTACGGAGGCGGCCCTTGGGGCAGGATCAGGCCCCCTGGGGACCTCTGAGCCCCCCCAGGGTGCCGCCGCGCCGCGGGGTCCCCTCACGGTTCTGGCTCCGCAGATGACAATGAGTTGTGGTGCGCCACCCCCCCCCCCCCATGTCATGGGGGATCCCCACCACCAGCTGTGGGGGGGAGAGGTGAGGGGGGCCCCCAGGAATAGAGGAGCCCCCCCCGTGGCACCCCAGGGGTTTGTCCAGCGGGGTTTCACTCCCCACATGCACCCCAGTGTTACAGGGAATCCCCAGCACCCCAGGGACCCCTCCCTGCAGAGACCCCTCCTCAATAACACCCAAAACATCACCCTGTCCAGGATGTCCGCCCCAGCACCCAAGACCCCCCTCAGCACCCAGGGACACCCCACCTTAGGGACACCCCCCCACCACCCTTGACCCTCCCCTCACTGCCTAACGCCACTCCCTCCCCCCCCCACCTGGTGGTCCCCAGTCCCGTGCAGATCAACCAGCGCTGGGGGTGGAGGGCGGGGAGGGTGGTCAGGGAGGACCCAGGTGTCCAGGCCCCTCCCACCCCCCACCCAGCACATCCCCCCTCCCCTCACAGGGGACCCCGCCCTTCCCTCCCCTCCCCTTCCAGGACACCACCCACCTCTCCCCCCCCCCCCCAATAGGTGAACCCTCCCTCAACATGACCCCTCCCCCCCACCCAAGCAGGCAGGGAAGGAGCGCACCCCGGCCAGGGGGTCCTCGTGCACCTCCAGCCATGGTGAAGCGCTGGGGGGGAGGGCCAGGAAATGGGGGGCTCTAGGACCCCCAGAACCCCACTAAAAAAAAAGCAATCCCACCCCCCCTACCCCCCGCAAAAAAATTAACCTAAACACTAAACTCCTCCAACCCCCCCGCCCCGAGACACCCCCAACCCCCTGGGCCCGCCCCTCCCCTACCTGCTGTCAGCCGCCGCCATCCCGTTGGGATTCGCTCCCTCGGCCTGGGAAGAGACCCCGCCCACCGCCCCTGATTGGCAACAGGCCCCGCCCACGGCGCCGCTGCAGCCCCGCCCCGCGGGGAGGGGAGGGGCGGGGGGGGCTGGTGGGTTCCAGTCCCGCCGCCATCTCGGCAGCCCGGGCGGTGGGAGAGTCTCTGCACACGGTCCGGCTGCTGAGGAGTCGCTGAGATGGCGCCGCGGCCGGGGGAGCCTGGGGGGGGTCTGAGATCAACCCAAAAGCGCCAAGGTCCCCCCAAAACACAGATTAGTCACCCCAATCCTCCCAAACCTCCACAGACCAGGCCCCCCCAACCTGACTCAGCCTTTAACGCCCCAAAAAGCCCTAAAGCCCCCCAAAATCAGACCAACTTCCCTAAAGCCCCCCCGGAACCAGACCAACCTTTTAGCCGCCCCAAAAAGCCCCAAGTCCCCCCCAAACCCCAGAGTACAGTTCCGAAGCCCCAAATCCCCCCCACGTTTTAAATTCCCCCTGAAAAACCACAAACAGATCCCCCCCGGCACCTCCCTTTTCCCGCCTCAGGAGCGGCGGGAGGGAAATCACCTCTTCCCCCCCCTCAGGCCCCGTTCCCGCCCGCCCCTCCCCCCCCTCAGGCCCCGTTCCCGCCCGCCCCTCCCCCCCTCTCAGGCCCCGTTCCCGCCCGCCCCTCCCCCCCCCCCCCTCAGGCCCCGTTCCCGCCTGCCCCTCCCCCCCCTCAGGCCCCGTTCCTCCCGCCAACTCCCCCCCCCTCAAACCGCGTTCCTCCCGCCTCAGGCCCCGTTCCTCCCGTTCCCGCCCGCCCGCCCCCCCCTCCTCCCACCTCAGGCCCCGTTCCTCCCGCCAACTCCCCCCCCCACCTCAGACCCCGTTCCACCCGCCAACTCCCCCCCCCCCCCACCTCAGACCCCGTGTCCGCCCGTTAACTCCCCCCCCCCCTCAGGCCCCGTTCCTCCCGCCAACTCCCCCCCCCCCCCACCTCAGACCCCGTTTCTCCCGCCAACTCCCCCCCCCACCTCAGACCCCGTTCCTCCCGCCAACTCCCCCCCCCCTCAGGCCCCGTTCCTCCCGCCAACTCCCCCCCCCCTCAGGCCCCGTTCCCGCCAACTGCCCCCCCCTCAAGCCCCGTTCCCCCCGGCCCACCCCGGCCGGCAGCGCCGATCCCCGCCAGCGTTGCCCGCAGCTCCGCCGGGGCCCGCTCCGCCAACAGCCGCTGCCCCCGCCCGCTCCGCCACCAACTTCTCCCGGCCGCGCCGCGCACGCGCCGCATATCAATCACCGCTCGGCACCGCCCGCCCAATCACCGCTCGGCACCGCCCGTCAATCACCGCTCGGCACCGCCCGTCAATCACCGCTCGGCACCGCCTGCCCAATCACCGCTCGGCACCGCCCGTCAATCACCGCTCGGCACCGCCCGTCAATCACCGCTCGGCACCGCCCGTCAATCACCGCTCGGCACCGCCCGCCAATCACCGCTCGGCACCGCCCGTCAATCACCGCTCGGCACCGCCCCGTCGCAGACCCGCCAGAACGGGAGCTCAGGCCCCCCCCCGCTGGGCTGAAGGGCCCCAAATGGGGGTGGGGGACCCCGAAAGGGCCCCGGGACCCCCCGGATTGGGCTGGGAGGCCCCGAAACTGGTCCCAGAGACCCCAAGACTGGGATGAAGACCCACAGTAGGGTCAGGGGGAACCCCAAAAATTGGGGCACAAAAAAGGGTCCAGGGGACCCCACGATTTGACACAAGGCACCCAAATGGCGCTGGGAGACCCCGAAATGGGGCTGAAGACCCACGACGGGACCAGGGGGACCCCAAAAGGCTCCCGGGGACCCCAAAACTGGGCTGAAGACGCACAATGGGGATGAGAGAGACCCCAAAATTGGGCTGAAGACCTAAAATGGAGCCAGTGGGACCCCAAAAGTTTCCAGGAGACCCCAAAACTGGGCTGAAGACGCACAATGGGGATGAGAGAGACCCCAAAATTGGGCTGAAGACCTAAAATGGAGCCAGTGGGACCCCAAAAGGTTCCAGGAGACCCCAAAACTGGGCTGAAGACCCACAATAGGGTTGAGGGACCCCAAAATTGAGCTGAAGACCCACAGTGGGGGTGAGGGGACACCAAAAGGGTTCAGAGGACCCCAGGATTTGACACGAGGCACCCGAATGGCGCTGGGGGACCCCGAAATGGGGCTGAAGACCCACAATGGGACCAAGGGGACCCCAAAAGGCTCCGAGACCCCCCAGATTCCCTCCCAGGACCCTCCCAGAATCCCCCTCAGCGCTTCCTCATCCAACTTCTTCATCGAATCATAGAACCAAGGAACGGTTTGGGTTGGAGGGACCTCACAGACCACCCAGTTCCAATCCCCCTGCCCTGGGCAGGGACACCCTCCCCTACACCAGTTTGCCCAGAGCCCCACCCAGCCTGGCCTGGCACACTGCCAGGGATGGGGCAGCCACAGCTTCTCTGGGCACCCTGTGCCAGTGCCTCAGCGCCCTCGGAGGGAAGAATTTCTTCCTCAGATCCCATCGGAATCTGCCCTCTGCCAGTTCAAACCCATCGCCCCGTGTCCCGTCACTCCACCCCCGTGCCCAAAGCCCCTCTCCAGTTTCCTGCAGCCCCTCAGGCACTGGGAGAAGCTGGAAGGGCTCCCCGGAGCCTTCTCTGCTCCAGGCTGAACCCCCCAGCTCTCCCAGCCTGGCTCCATACAGAGGGGCTCCAGCCCTCGGATCAGCTCCGTGGCCTCCTCCGGCCCCGCTCCAGCAGCTCCACGTCCTTCTGGTGCTGGGGATGGCCCCGACCCACGCGCAGGACCTGGCACTTGGCCTGCTTGAACTCCATGAGGTTCTCGCAGACCTCTCCAGGTCCCTCTGGATGGCATCCCTTCCCTCCGGCGTGCCCACCACACCACCCAGCTTGGTGCCGTCACCAACGTGCTGAGGGTGCCCTCGATCCCACTGTCCGTGTCACCGGCAACGATGTCGAACAGCACCGGCCCCAGTGCCGACCCCTGAGGAGCACCACTCGGCACTGGCCTCCACTGGGACATTGACCCGGTGACCACCACTCTGTGAGAGACACCAGCCAGCCAGTTCCTTACCCACCGAGCGGTGGATAGGGGGGTGGGAGGTTTGGGGGGGTTTGGGAGCCATCCCACCACGGCCGCGGGATGCCAGTAAGACCCGATCCCAACAGGCGCAGCGGGCTGGGCGGGCGGGGGGGGGGCTGTGCAGATGTAGATGCCCCAGAGCCGGGACCCCGTGGATCCCCTCCCCCCACCCCCAGCCCAGGGCCACAACCTGCCGCGACAGGGATTTTTATTGAGAACAACCAAAAATAGAAAAAACACCCGAAAAAAATACATAAATACCCGCCCTAGAAGCCCTAAATACGTATCAGCCACAGATTTTTTGCACCCGGCAGTAAAGCCGGAGGGGTGTGGGGGGCAAGGACCAGCGGGAAAAAAGCTTTGATTTTAACCACATTTCTCAGTTTTCTGTGGTTTTCCCCTTATTTTTAATTTCTCCCATTAAAAAACACCCGCATTACGGCACCCGGTAGGCAGCAGATCCCCGGCTGAGGAAGAGCGCGGCAGCGAGAGGCGATGGCGGCCGCGGCGGGGGTGGGGTGTCACCCCCACCTCCGGCTCCCTCGGCGAGAAGAAGGCACAAAAACGTGAGGATTTCCCCCAAAACAGCCGTTGCGCCAGGCGAGGAGCGGGGCGTTTTCTTTGGCAAAGCGTGAGGGGGCGGCGCCGGGTCCCGGCTCGGGGGTGGCCATAGCGCCTTCGAAACCCGCTTTGGTAGGGCAAAAAAACGAAAAAAAAAGCCGAAAAAAAGGAAAAAAAAGCCTAAAATAAAGGAAAAAAAAAAAGAGAAAAAAAAAGAAAAAAAAAAGCTTGAAAAAAAGGAAAAAAAAAGCCTAAATAAGAAAAAGAAAAAAAAAAGGAAAAAAAGCCGAAAAAAGGAAAAAAAACAGCCTAAAATAAAAGAAAAAAAAAAAAGAAAAAAAAGAAAAAAAAAGCCGAAAAAAAGGAAAAAGGAAAAAAAGCCTAAAATAAAGGAAAAAAAATGAAAAAAAAAAAGAAAAAATAGTGGAAAAAAAGAAAAGGAGGGAAAAAAGCGGCGTGGTTCCGGTGGTCGGCTCCCGCCGCGAAGGCACTGGGAGGGCTGAGGGGGGCTGGTCAGGCGAACATGGTGAACTGCAGCCACTGCGGGAGGAGGAGGAGGTGGGAGGAAGGTTTTGGGGGGGTGGGGGGATTGGGGGGATTTGGGGGTTTTGGAGGTTTGGGGGGATTGGGGGGAATTTGGCGATTTGGGGTGATTGGGGTATTTGGGGGGGTTGGAGAGATTTGGAGGTTTGGGGGGATTTGGGGGGTTTGGGAGTTCGGGGGGTTTTGGGGGATTCGGGGGGTTTTGGAGGTTTGGGGGATTTGGGGGGGTTGGGAGGTTTGGGGGGGATTTGGGGGATTTTGGTGATTTGGGGTGATTGGGAGGTTTGGGGGGATTTGGGAGTTTGGGGATTTTGGGGATATTTGGGGGTTTTGCGGGATTTGGGGGGTTTTAGGGGGTTTGGGAGTTTTGCGGGATTTGGGTTTTTTTGCGGGATTTGGGAGGTTTTGGGGGGTCTGGGGGTTTTGGGGGTGTCGCAGCCCCCGCAGGTACCTGTAGCAAATCAAAGGTGACGACACCGTCCTGGTCCACGTCCATCGCCTGGAAAAACCCTGTGGTGAGGGAAAAAGAGAGGGGGAACGGTTGGGATTTTTAGTGGGAAAAGTGGAGGAAATGGGGCAGGATTTAAGGGGACAATTTGGAAAACAAGGAAGGATTTAAGGAGAAAATTCAGGAAAAAATACCCAGTTTCCCGTTAATGCCTGTGGGTTTTTCTCTAACTTTGCCCATTCAGGTCGGTGGAAAAGTTGGAAAAACCCAACAGGAGTTCAGGGGAAAACTGGAAAACTGCAGAATTTAGCAAAAAATAAAGTGGGGGGAGGGGGGAAAAAAGCAGGATTTAAGGGGAAAAGTGGGAAAACCCTTATTTTTTTTCTGTTAAAAAGTGCAAAAACCCAGCAGGATTTAAGGGAAAAAGTTGGGAAAACTCATATTTTTCCTGCTAAAAAATGGAAAAAACCCAGCAGGGTTTAATGGGAAAAGCTGGAAAAGAGGATTTAACAGAAAAAAAAAAGAGTTTTTTCCAACTTTTCTCCTTAAATCCCACTTCTTTCCCCACACGTTTTCCTGCTAAACGCCGTGAGGTTTTCCATCTTGCCCCTCAACTCCCGTGGGCGGTTTCCAGCTTTTCCACCGAAAAAATAGGGCGAACCCGAAGATTTTAAACGCTTTTCCCCCCGTTTTCCCTGTTAAACGAGGTGGGAATTGGGGATAAAATGCCGGCTCACGGAACATGGTCTCCAGGCGCACGAGGCAGCAAACGAAGTTGTCGAAGTCGACGGCCAGGTCGGGCTCGGCGTAGCGGGTGATGAGGAGCTCGTGCAGCTTTTTGTTCAGTTTGTAGCCTTTTTTTGGGAAAAATCCCGCCCGGAATAACGGGAAAAATCCGTTAGAACTCCGGCGGCGCTAAGGAAATCCGGTTCGTCGCCAGCGCCGGGCGCTACCTGCCGCTTCCAGCGCCATCCGCATCTCGTACGCGCTCATGCTGCCGGATTTGTCCAGGTCGAACTTGCGGAAAATGGCCTGCGTGCCGAAATTCCCCCAAAATTAACCAAAGGGGGGGGGGGGGGTGTTACCCCCCAAAACCCCCCCCTGCTCCCCAAAATCCATCCTCCGCCTCGGACCCACCAGGTAGTTGCGGATTCGGTTCCACAAGACGTTGAACTCCACCAGTCCCAACTTCCCGTTGCCGTCTTTCTACGGGGCGGGTTAAGGAAATCGGCGGGATTTCGGTGAGGGGGGGCGGCAGTTGCGGTGTAAAACCCCCCCTTCCCCCCCAAAAACCCCCGCCCCGCCGCGGTGCCGGTGCCGGAGGATACATCCATGAGGTTGACCATGCTGCGGCACGACTCGGTGCTGAAGCCTTTGGTCCGGAGATCCTTGTCTGCAAAGAATCCGGTCGTTACCGGCGTTAACGAGTTAAACCATAATTAAGGACGGGTGAATTTCATTTTTTTTTTTTTCCCCGCGGTGAATCCCCAAAATCCTCCCGCCAGCGCCTCACGTTTGCCGATGATGCGGTTGAGGATGGTCTGAAGCTCCGTCACGCTGATCTCCATGTCCTGGGGGGGCAAAACGAGGTGTTTTCCGGCAAATCCAACGCCGGCAGCGCCGCCGGCGCACCCAACGCCGGCATCGCCGCCGGCAAATCCAACGCCGGCGTCACCACCGGCGCACCCCCTTACCGCCCCCGCCAGCTGCTTGAAGAGCTGCTTGAAGTTGTCGTCGATTTGGCTTTCGGAGAGCACTTTCTGGGGGAAAAAAGGGCCGTTTTGGGAAAACCGGCGACGCCTCGGCACCCTCCGCGGTTATCCGCCGCCCTCACCTCATCCGGCAGCGTCGCTTGGATCTTGTCATCCATTTCCCTGCGGGGACAAACAAACAAAGGAGCGTTCGGCGGCGAAGGTCGCCCGGGGGATCGTTAGCGCTAACGAGGCGCCTCTTACTCCGTGCCGGCTTTCTTCTCGGAGAAGACGCGGAGAACGAAGTCTCCTTCCTTGTTGGGTTCGAAGGTGGACGGCACCACGATGTATTCCCCCGGCGGCAGCCGGAACCGGGTGCTGACCTCCCGGAGGTTGATGAACTGCTCGGAGCGGGCGCGCGAGGCGTTGGCCAGGAAGAATTCCCGCTTCAGGTGGACGCCGGATTTCCCCACGTGCTGCCGGAACGGGGTTAAAAACCACCGAAACAGCGCAAAAAAAAAAAAACCCCCGTTTCCGCCTTTCCTGGTTCGCCGTCGCGGCGACGCGCTCACCGCCGGCGATGCGTACCCACCTCGGGAGGAACCTGGAGGGAGAGGAGAGATGAGGGCGGCCGGCGGCGCCGGGTGACGGTGGGAGACGGCGCCGGGCGGCCGCCGGTACCTCGTAGACGGCGAATCCGATGGTCTCCATGTCTTTGCCGTAGCGGCGCTCGCGGCGCCGGTGCTTCTGCATCAGCGCCAGGAGGAAGCTGCAGCCGGGCTCGCGCCCGCCGTCGTCATCGTCATCATCCACCTCCTCCAGCTGGATCTTAAACTGGGGGTTTATCCAAAAAGTGGCTGGAAAAACATAAAAAAAACCCCGCCAAAACGGAAAAAAAAGCCGGTTGAACCGATGCCAAAACGAGTGGTTTTGAGGTGAAAACTCCTCACCGGCGGCGCCTACCGGGGTAGTTCCGACAACCGCCGGCCGTGCTGCCGCGGCGCCACGTCCCGTCGTAGAGCCGCGTGTTCCACTTGCGGAATTTCCGGGATTGGAGAGCATCCGGCGTGAGGTTACAGATCTCCAGGCGGGTGAATTCCCGGAGGAAATCCCGGAACGACATCCTGGAGGAAGAGGAAGCGCCGAAGGGCGGGAGCGGAAGCTTCCCCCTCTTTTTTCCCCCCCGGTGTTAAAACGGCGGCGAAAAGGGATTTTGGGTGGATTGGGGTGGTTTGTTCAATCCTTCGCTTACCAAAATTCCCCGTCCTCCATTTTCACCATCAGCTGCTGCCTCAGCGCCGGCTCCACCGCGTTCCACTCGGACGAGCTGCGGGCGGCAAACGGGCTCTGAGCGCCGGGGGGCCGCGGTGAGCCCCGCCAACGCCGCCGCGCCGTGCTCACTTGTCGCTCCAGGCTCCCGTCCACTCCACTTCTCCCCAGGGATTGCGCATCCGGATCAGGCCCAGCGACTGGCCGCGGTAGGTGACCTGCCAACGGCGCCGGCCACGCCGGCCAGCCACAAACTGCTGTTTGCGCCCCAAAAAGCGCCGTTTTCTCCCCCAAAAGCGCCGTTTTCTTCCCCAGATTGCCGGTTTCTCTTCAAAAAGCGCCGTTTTGTCCCCAAAAGCACCACTTCCTCCCCAAAAAGCACCGTTTTCTCCCCAAAAAGCGCCATTTTCTCCCTAAATGCACCATTTTCTCACCCAAACAGCGCCATTTTCTTGCCCAAAAGTGCTGCTTTTCTCCTGTAAAAGCACCGTTTTCTCTCCAAATGCGCCGTTTTCTCCCCAAAAAGTGCCAGTTTTCTCCCCTAAAAGCGCTATTTTCTCCCCTAAATTGTCAGTTTCTCCCCTAAAAGCACCATTTTCTGCCCTAAAAGCGCCCTTTTCTCCCTGAAAAGCGTCAGTTTCTCCCTGAAAAGCGTCAGTTTCTCCCTAAAAAGTGCTCATTTTCCCCCCAAAAGCGCTGCTTTCTCCTCAAAAAGTGCCGTTTTCTCTTCAAAAAGCGGCGTTTCCTCCCTTAAAAGCACCATTTTCTCCCAAAAAAGCGCCATTTTCTCCCCCAAAAGTGCTTGTTTTCTCCCTTAGAAGTGCCGTTTTCTCCCAAAAAGTGCCGTTTTCTCCCCAAAGAGCGCCATATTCTCACCCAAAAGTGCTGCTTTTCTCCCGTAAAAGTGCCGTTTTCTCTCCAAATGCGCTGTTTTCTCCCCAAAAAGTGCCAGTTTTCTCCCCAAAAAGTGTTGTTTTCTTCCCCAAAAGTACTGTTTTCTCCCCCAAAAGAGCCATTTTCTCCCCTAAATGCACCATTTTCTCCCCGAAAAGTGCCGTTTTCTCCCCAAAAGCGCCGTTTTCTCCCCCGAAAGCGACGTTTTCTCCCCTAAAAGCGCTATTTTCTCCCCTAAATTGTCGGTTTCTCCCCCAAAAGCACTCTTTTCTCCCCAAATGCACCATTTTCTCCCCGAAAAGCAACCTTTTCTCCCCTAAAAGTGCGAGTTTCTCCCTAAAAAGTGCTCATTTTCTCCCCAAAAGCGCTGTTTTCTTCTCAAAAAGTGCTGTTTTCTCTTCAAAAAGCGGCGTTTTCTCTTCAAAAAGCGGCGTTTCCTCCCTTAAAAGCACCACTTTCTCCCCCAAAAGCGCCATTTTCTCCCCCAAAAGCGCCATTTTGTCCCCAAAAGCACCGCTTCCTCCCCAAAAAGCACCATTTTCTCCCCAAAAAGCGCCGTTTTCTCCCTAAATGCACCATTTTCTCACCCAAAGAGCGCCATTTTCTTGCCCAAAAGTGCTGCTTTTCTCCTGTAAAAGCACCGTTTTCTCTCCAAATGCACCGTTTTCTCCCCAAAAAGTGCCAGTTTTCTCCCCTCAAAGCGCTATTTTCTCCCCTAAATTGTCGGTTTCTCCCCTAAAAGCACCGTTTTCTGCCCTAAAAGCGCCCTTTTCTCCCTGAAAAGCGTCAGTTTCTCCCTAAAAAGTGCTCATTTTCCCCCCAAAAGCGCTGCTTTCTCCTCAAAAAGTGCCGTTTTCTCTTCAAAAAGCGGCGTTTCCTCCCTTAAAAGCACCGCTTTCTCCCCCAAAGGCGCCATTTTCTCCCCCAAAAGTGCTTGTTTTCTCCCTTAGAAGTGCCGTTTTCTCCCAAAAAGTGCCGTTTTCTCCCCAAAGAGCGCCATATTCTCACCCAAAAGTGCTGCTTTTCTCCCGTAAAAGTGCCGTTTTCTCTCCAAATGCGCCATTTTCTCCCCAAAAAGTGCCAGTTTTCTCCCCCAAAAGTGCCAGTTTTCTCCCCAAAAAGCGTCGTTTTCTCTCCCAAAAGTACTGTTTTCTCCCCTAAAAGTGCCATTTTCTCCCCAAAAAGTGCCATTTTCTCCCCAAAAAGTGCCATTTTCTCCCCAAAAAGTGCCATTTTCTCCCCAAAATGCACCATTTTTTCCCCTAAATGCACCATTTTTTCCCCTAAATGCATAATTTTCTCCCCGAATGCGCCGTTTTCTCCCCTAAAAGCACTATTTTCTCCCCTAAATTGTCAGTTTCTCCCCCAAAAGCGCCCTTTTCTCCCCAAATGCACCATTTTCTCCCCGAAAAGTGCCCTTTTCTCCCCTAAAAGTGCCGGTTTCTCCCTAAAAAGTGCTCATTTTCTCCCCAAAAGCGCTGTTTTCTCCTCAAAAAGTGCCGTTTTCTCTTCAAAAAGCGGTGTTTCCTCCCTTAAAAGCGCCGCTTTCTCCCAAAAAAGCGCCATTTTCTTCCCCAAATTGCCGGTTTCTCCCCTAAAAGCGCCGTTTTGTCCCCAAAAGCACCGCTTTCTCCCCAAAAAGCACTGTTTTCTCCCCAAATGCACCATTTTCTCCCCAAAGAGCGCCATTTTCTCACCCCAAAGTGCTGCTTTTCTCCCGTAAAAGCGCCGTTTTCTCCCCAAAAAGCGCCGTTTTCTCCCCAAAAGCACTGCTTTTCTTCTATAAAACCGCTGTTTTCTCTCCAAATGCGTCGTTTTCTCCCCAAAAAGTGCCATTTTCTCCCTTAAAAGCGCCGTTTTCTTCCCCAAATTGCCGGTTTCTCCCCCAAAAGCACCGTTTTGTCCCCCAAAGCACCGCTTTCTCCCCAAAAAGCACCGTTTTCTCCCCAAAAGCGCCCTTTTCTCCCCAAAAGCACCATTTTCTCCCCAAAGAGCGCCATTTTCTCGCCCAAAAGTGCTCATTTTCTCCGGTAAAAGCGCCGTTTTCTCCCCTAAAGGCGCCATTTTCTCCCCTGAAAGCGACGTTTTCTCCCCTCAAAGCGCTATTTTCTCCCCTAAATTGTCGGTTTCTCCCCGAAAAGAGTCATTTTCTCCCCAAAAAGCGCCCTTTTCTGCCCTAAAAGTGCCCTTTTCTCCCTGAAAAGCGCCAGTTTCTCCCTAAAAAGTGCTCATTTTCCCCCCAAAAGCGCTGTTTTCTCCTCAAAAAGCGGCATTTCCTCCCTTAAAAGCACCGCTTTCTCCCCCAAAAGCGCCATTTTCTCCCCCAAAAGTGCTTGTGTTCTCCCTTAGAAGTGCCGTTTTCTCCCAAAAAGTGCCGTTTTCTCCCCAAAGAGTGCCATATTCTCACCCAAAAGTGCTGCTTTTCTCCCGTAAAAGTGCCGTTTTCTCTCCAAATGCGCTGTTTTCTCCTCCAAAAGTGCCAGTTTTCTCCCCAAAAAGTGTTGTTTTCTCCCCCAAAAGTACTGTTTTCTCCCCCAAAAGTACTGTTTTCTCCCCCAAAAGAGCCATTTTCTCCCCTAAAAGTGCCATTTTCTCCCCAAAATGCACCATTTTCTCCCCGAAAAGTGCCGTTTTCTCCCCAAAAGCGCCGTTTTCTCCCCCGAAAGCGACGTTTTCTCCCCTAAAAGCGCTATTTTCTCCCCTAAATTGTCAGTTTCTCCCCCAAAAGCGCCCTTTTCTCCCCAAATGCACCATTTTCTCCCCGAAAAGTGCCCTTTTCTCCCCTAAAAGTGCCGGTTTCTCCCTAAAAAGTGCTCATTTTCTCCCCAAAAGCGCTGTTTTCTCCTCAAAAAGTGCCGTTTTCTCTTCAAAAAGCGGTGTTTCCTCCCTTAAAAGCGCCGCTTTCTCCCAAAAAAGCGCCATTTTCTTCCCCAAATTGCCGGTTTCTCCCCCAAAAGCGCCGTTTTGTCCCCCAAAGCACCGCTTTCTCCCCAAAAAGCACTGTTTTCTCCCCAAATGCACCATTTTCTCCCCAAAGAGCGCCATTTTCTCGCCCCAAAGTGCTGCTTTTCTCCCGTAAAAGCGCCGTTTTCTCCCCGAAAAGCGCCGTTTTCTCCCCAAAAGCACTGCTTTTCTTCTATAAAACCGCTGTTTTCTCTCCAAATGCGTCGTTTTCTCCCCAAAAAGTGACATTTTCTCCCTTAAAAGCGCCGTTTTCTTCCCCAAATTGCCGGTTTCTCCCCCAAAAGCACCGTTTTGTCCCCCAAAGCACCGCTTTCTCCCCAAAAAGCGCCCTTTTCTCCCCAAAAGCACCATTTTCTCCCCAAAGAGCGCCATTTTCTCCCGTAAAAGCACCGTTTTCTCCCGTAAAAAGCGCCGTTTTCTCCCCTGGAAAGCGCCGTTTTCTCCCCTGAAAGCGACGTTTTCTCCCCTAAATTGTCGGTTTCTCCCCGAAAAGAGCCATTTTCTCCCCAAAAAGCGCCCTTTTCTGCCCTAAAAGCGCCCTTTTCTGCCCTAAAAGCGCCCTTTTCTCCCCTAAAAGTGCCGGTTTCTCCCTAAAAAGTGCTCATTTTCTCCCCAAAAGCGCTGTTTTCTCCTCAAAAAGTGCCGTTTTCTCTTCAAAAAGCGGCGTTTCCTCCCTTAAAAGCGCCGCTTTCTCCCCCAAAAGCGCCATTTTCTTCCCCAAATTGCCGGTTTCTCCCCCTAAAGCGCCGTTTTGTCCCCTAAAAGCGCCCTTTTCTCCCCTAAAAGCGCCCTTTTCTCCCCCAAAAGCACTGATTTCTCCCCGAAAAGCGCCGGTTTCTCCCTAAAAAGTGCTAATTTTCTCCCCAAAAGTGCTGTTTTCTCCTCAAAAAGTGCCGTTTTGTCTTCAAAAAGCGGCGTTTCCTCCCTTAAAAGTGCCACTTTCTCCCCCAAAAGTGCCATATTCTCCCCCAAAAGTGCTGTTTTCTCCCCAAAAAGTGCTTGTTTTCTCCCCAAGTGCCATTTCCTCCCCAAAAAGCACCGTTTTCTCTCCAAATGCGCCATTTTCTCCCCCAAAAGTGCCGTTTTCTCCCCCAAAAGTACTGTTTTCTCCCCTAAAAGTGCCCTTTTCTCCTTAAAATGCACCATTTTCTCCCCAAAGCGCACTGGTTTCTCCCCTAAATGCATCATTTTCTCCCTGAAAAGTGCCGTTTTCTCCCAAAAAGCACCGTTTTCTCCCCAAAAGCGCCGTTTTCTCCCCAAAACGGCGTCGCCGCTCACCTGCTTGGCGCCCGTCACCGAATACGCGTGTCCCTTCACCAGCTTCTTGAACGTCACCGCCTCCATGTCGAAGGCGCTCGTTATCTGCCGGGAAACGAGACGGTGGCGTTACCGGCTAGAGGCCACCCCTAAAACGGCCGTTTTTGACCCCAAACCGCCTCCTCACGTCGATGGAGCAGCCGAGGAGGGAACCGCGGTCCAACGCCTTGAGGATGATCTGGTAGAGGTCGGCGGGGGGTTGGCGCAGGTCGTACCACTCCGTCACGCCGCCGGTGAAATCCTCGAAGCCCTCCGAGGTGCTGCCGCCGGACAGCGCCTCGTAACACCCGTTCACCCTGCGGCGGAGGGAGGCTCAACCGTTTTCGGAGCGTTTCGCCCCAAAAGAAACGCCGGAAGGAGGGGGGGCGAAGAGGCCGTACTTGGCGTAGGCTTTCTCCAACAAGGCGCTCCAGAATTCGGTGCCCTCGGCGGAGTGCACGAAGAGCAGCTTGCCGTCTTTGGTGGGCAGGTAGTCGTCCACCACCACGTCCAGCCACTCGCCGAACTGCCAAATCTGGGAGCGAGGAAGAGGAGGAGGAGGCGGTGAGGACGTTTTTTGGGGGAGAAAACACCCGGTTTTGGCGCATCACCACGGGGATGGTTTGTCAGGGAAATGGCGGTCGGCGCCAGATCGGCGTTGCCGTGGCAGGAGATGAACCCAGCAGCCCATCTGGGGAGAAAACACCCCGTTTTGGTGCATCACCATGAGGATGCTTCGTCAGGGAAATGGCAGTCAGCACCAGCACAGCGTTGCCGTGCCAAGAGATGAACCCGGCAGCCCATTTGGGGAAAAAACACCCCGTTTTGGCGCATCACCGCGAGGATGCTTCGTCAGGGAAATGGCGGTCGGTGCCAGATCGGCGTTGCCGTGCCACGAGATGAACCCGGCAGCCCATTTGGGGAGAAAACACCCGTTTTTGGTGCATCACCGCGGGGATGGTTCGTCAGGGAAATGGCGGTCGGCGCCAGATCGGCGTTGCCGTGCCAAGAGATGAACCCGGCAGCCCATTTGGGGAGAAAACACCCGTTTTTGGTGCATCACCGCGGGGATGGTTCGTCAGGGAAATGGCGGTCGGCGCCAGATCGGCGTTGCCGTGGCAGGAGATGAACCCAGCAGCCCATTTGGGGAGAAAACACCCCGTTTTGGCGCATCACCGCGAGGATGGTTTGTCAGGGAAATGGCGGTCGGCGCCAGGTCGGCGTTGCCGTGCCGGCAGATGAACCCGGTGGCCCGAATGGCGACTGGAGCCCCAAAATGGGGGGAGGCCCCCCTCAAAACGGTGGGAGGAGTGTGATGGTCTCACCTGGAAGTGGAAGATGCCGGCGTAGCCGTGCTGGAAGCTCTGCCCGTGCGGCACCACGCGGTGAAGGAGGGTCTCGTTGAGCGTGAGGGAGGCGATGGCCGCCAGCAGCCAACAGTCACCTGCGGCGGCCGCGGCGCCTCAGTTTTGGGGTCAAACCCACCGTTTTACGGTCGGTCGACACCTCTGCCGGCATTTGGGGGGGGAAACCCTCCACCAGGACCCGTCGGCAACGGTAAACAGCCGCCAAGAAGCCACGCTGCGGTGAAACCGTTGCCAAAAATCTCCGATTTCAGGCCAAAAAGCCGAGAAAATCGGCAAAAGCGAAGCGCCGGCGCTCCCTACCCAGCGCTCCCTGGCAGATATCGGTGCGCGTGGCGCCGTCCACGATGAACTGCGGGTGCCGGCACAGCTCCTGCGGGGAAAACTCAGTCACCGAAATTCACCCAAATCACCCAAATCCGGGTATTTATGGGGATTTTTCCCTGCCTCGGCAGGAATTGGCCGCGATAACGACCGCGCCGATGGAACGAAAACCCAACTGGCAAACCGGGCACGGTCAACGCCCCGCCTCACCGTCGGCCTCTTCCACTGGACGCCGTGAGTTTTGGCAGTGCCGGGGCCGAGTTCGCGGAAGCCGAGGGAAGCGGGAGTCGGCGGGAAGGTTTGGTCGCGGAAAAGGGTACCGGAACGTCGGCATTCCTCCGCCAACCGCTCGTAGTCCTGCCCCAGGTACCGCACCGCGTTCTCGTGCCGCCCCAACCCCAACGCCTTCGCCCGCTGCCGTTGCACCTGCGCCGAAACGCCGGTGCAGTACACCGGGACGATGGGCTCCTCCGCCATCCTGGGGAGAAAACACCAGGAATCAGGAAAACCGGGGAAAAAAATAAACATTTGGTTAATTTTCCGCCACCGGCGGCTCCGCTCTGGTGCCCCCCCCCCCACTAATTAAATCAGCGGGAGGGTAACGAGGGCATTTGGAGGCGCCTCTCGTTAGCGGGAGGATCTAATTAGCGCGGCGGTGTTGGCGGGGGGGGGGGGGGGGGGGGGGGGGGGGGGGGGCTCGGCCTGAGAGGGAAGGGGGGGTGGGGACACGCGGCGGCTTTGGAGAGATTTGCCAGGCGATTTTGGGGGGATTGAGGGGCAAATTGGGGGATTTGGGGGGGAAAGTGGGGATTTTAGGGGGAAATTTGGGGATTTGGGAGGAAATTTTGAGATTTTGGGGGAAACTTGGGCATTTGGGGGGGAAATTTGGAAATTTTGGGGGGAAATTGGCAATTTTGGGGGGGAATTTGGCAATTGGGGGCAATTTGTGGGGAAAATTTGGGGATTTTAGGGGGCTGGGGGTTTGGGAGGAAATTTGAGGGGTTTAGGGGGAAATTTGGGGAGGAAATTTGGGGGGCTGGGAGGAAATTTGGGGATTTTAGGGGGAAATTTGGGGAGTTGGGGGGATATTTGGGGTCAAATTTGGCGATTTGGGGGGGAATTTTGGCGATTTGGGGGAAAATTTTGTGATTTGGGGGGCAATTTTGGCGATTTGGGGCAGGAAATTGGGGATTTTAGGGGGAAATTTGAGGATTTTAGGGGGGCTGGGGGTTTGGGAGGAAATTTGGGGGGTTTAGGGGGAAATTTAGGGAGAAAATTTGGGGTGTTGGGGGGAAATTTGGGGATTTTGGGGTCAAATTTGACGATTTGGGGGGAATTTTGGAGCAGCTTGAAAGAAAAAGGAGGATTTTGCCTCAAAAAAAACCCAACCCCCAAAGTAGTTTTTATTAAACCCGAGCGCTGACTCTGATCCCGCAGGAATCTTGTTTTGCGGCAGGGGGAAACGCTCAAAAAACGCCCAAACTGCCCCAAATTTGGGGTCCTGCCCGGACCGCACGGCGCCGATCGGAGGGATTTGGGCGAACGCGTCGCTGTTTTGGGGTGAAAAGTGGGAATTTGGGGGGCAGGGAATTCCCGCCCCCCCCCTTTCCCTCTGTCGCGGCAGCTGCTCTCCGCCTGTCACCCAGCGGCCCAAAATAGTCGAATTTAACCTCGAAACAGCCCCGCGATGAGAATAATAATCAAATAATAATAATCATCACCAAAAACCAGTGATTGGGGCACTGGGAAGCCCCAAAAATGGCTAAAACAAGGTGAAACGGCCCCAAAACCGGTCCTGCGAGTCGCGGGGGGGTCACGGCCGCTCCCCGTGGTGCAGCCCCGAGCGACGCTGCCGGGCGTGTGTTAAGGACCTTAATTAAGCAGAGCTTAATTAGGCACGGGGGAGCTTAATTAAGCATTAATTAAGAAGCGACAAAAAGGGGGACCCCCCCCCCCCCAAAAACTCGCGGGGGGTTGTCACCCCAGCGCAGGTTCGGGGACACCCGAAAACGAGGGGTTATAACCCAAAACCGCCTGAATTGTCCCCAAAATGGGCGGGGGGGGCTCTAACCCCCTCTCTGCCCCCCCAAATCACCCCCCTAAACCCCAAAGAGCTTTTTTTTTGGGGGGGGGGGGCACCACCCGAGGCCCAGCTCACGGACTCTGTTCCCCCACCCCGTTCATGAGGTTTCGTTAACGAGTTCTCCCCGTTAACGAGGCCCCGCTGCGGGGCAGGGGGACCCCCCCCATTTCCCTGCACCCCCCCCCCAAGCAGGACCCCCCCCCACTTACATTTTTTTGCACAATCTGGACCAAAAAGGCCTTTTTTTCACCCGGTTTCCAGGAGGGCGGCAGGTGCCGCGGGGCGAAGTTCGGCCGTGGCGCTGCGGAGGAAACACCCCAAAAACAAACGGGGGGGGGGGGAAGGGAGGGGGGGGGGAGGGAAAAAAAAAAGTGAAAACGACGAAATTTGGAGGGGAAAAAAAAAAAACAAGAAAGATTTGGAGCAAACCCATAAAAACATCCCCAAAATTCCTGCCCCTCGAGGCAGATTTCACCCCCAAAACCCTCTTTTTTTGTTAAAACATGGCTCGGGGCGGGGGGGGGAGCCCCCGACACCCCCCCCGCTTGGAGGGGGGGGGGGGCAAAATCGCGGCGTTTTACCCGTTTTCCTCCTTTTTTCCCCCAAAATCCCCGCCCCCGCCGCGCGCACTGGGGTTGTATAAGCTCCGGCCACAAAGTTGAGGCGAAGGGGCAGCACCTCCCCCCACCCCCATTTCACCCCAGTATTGGGCACTGGGGGGGGGGGGGCGGGGGGGGGCACACGGGGACGTACCTGGTGTGGGGGAGGGGCGCAGCCAAACTCGCCGTTTTGGGGGAAAATACGGTAAAAACCCGCCGTCTCGCGCCAATCTCCCCAAGCAGGAAGGAGAGGCCGGTCACCCCCCCGCGGCGAGGCTCCTCCCCCAGCGGGGGGGCGGAAATGGGGGGAAAAAAGGGATTTGGGGGCGGGGGGGGTGGGTGTTTAAGGGGGTTTGGGGGGGGGGTGCTGCATTGCGGGGGGGGTGAGGGTGTAAAGGGTGTAAATGGGGTGTAAAGGGGTGGGACACGCAGGGACATGGGTGTGGAGGGGGTGGGACACGTGTGTGCAGGGGTGGGACAGGGGTGGGACACGCGTGTGCGAAGGGTGGGACACGTGTGGGACATGGGTGTGGAGAGGGCTGGGACACGCGTGTGCAGGGGTGGGACATGGGTGGGATATGCGTGTGCAAAGGGTGGGACACGCGTGTGCAAAGGGCGGGACACGTGTGGGACATGGGTGTGGAGAGGGCTGGGACACGCATGTGCAGGGGTGGGACATGGGTGGGATATGCGTGTGTGAAGGGCGGGACACGTGTGGGACATGGGTGTGGAGAGGGCTGGGACACGTGTGTGCAGGGACGGGACACGGGGACATGGGGTGTAAAGGGCAGGGACACGCGTGTGCGGAGAGCTGGGACACGTGGGGACATGGGTGTGCAGAGGGCAAGGACATGTGTGTGGAGAGGGCTGGGACATGCAAAGGTCATGGGGTGTAAAGGGGTGGGACACACGTGTGTGCAAAGGGTGGGACACGCATGTGCAGGGGTGGGACATGGGTGGGATATGCGTGTGCGAAGGGTGGGACACGTGTGGGACATGGGTGTGGAGGGGGTGGGACACGCGTGTGCAGGGGTGGGACACGCATGTGCGGAGGGTGGGACATGGGTGGGATATGCGTGTGCGAAGGGTGGGACACGCAGGGACATGGGTGTGGAGGGGGTGGGACACACATGTGCAGGGGTGGGACACGGGTGGGACACACGTGTGTGTAGGGCGGGACACGCGTGGGACATGGGTGTGGAAAGGGCTGGGACACGCGTGTGCAGGGACGGGACACGGGGACATGGGGTGTAAAGGGCAGGGACATGCGCGTGCGGAGAGCTGGGACACGTGGGGACATGGGCGTGCAGAGGGCAAGGACACGTGTGTGGAGAGGGCTGGGACACGCAAAGGTCATGGGGTGTAAAGGGGTGGGACACACGTGTGTGCAAAGGGTGGGACATGCGTGTGCAGGGGGTGGGACACGTGTGGGACGTGTGTGGAGCAGGTGGGACACACACGGACATGGGTGTGTAGCGGGTGGGACATGAAGGTGCGGACAGTGGGACATACGTGTGCAGGGGGTAGGACACGTGGGATCATGGGTGTGCAGAGGGTGGGACACGCGGGGACATGGGGTGTAAAGGGCAGGGACACACATGGGACACGCATGTGCAGAGGACTGGAACACACATGGGACACACGTGTGCAGAGGATTTGAACACACATAGGACATGTGTGCAGAGGGCTGGGACACACATGGGACGCATGTGCAGAGGGCTGGAACACACATGAGACACAAGTGCAGAGGGCTGGGACACACAAAGCACATGCGTGTGCAGATGGCTGGGACACACATGGGACACGTGTGTGCAGAGGGTGGGACACACATGGGACACACGTGTGCAGAGGGCTGTAACACACATGGGACACGTGTGCAGAGAGCTGGGACATGTGTGGAACACACGTGTGCAGACGGCTGAGACACACAAAGGACACGCGTGTGCAGAGGGTGGGACAGACATGGGACACGCGTGTGCAGAGGGCTGGAACACACATAGGACACACGTGTGCAAAGGGCTGTAACACACATGGGACACACATGTGCAGAGGGCTGGGACATGTGTGGGACACGCGTGTGCAGAGGGCTGGGACACACATGGGACACGGATGTGCAGAGGGCTGGGACACAAAGGACACGTGTGCGGAGGGCTGGAACACACAGGACACGCGTGTGCAAAGGGCTGTAACACATATGGGACACACAAGTGCAGAGGGCTGGGACACACATGGGACACACATGTGCAGAGGGTGGGACACACACCTGTATGACCAGGACACACGTATGTGGCAGCCTGGGACACGTGTGCAAGGCCATGACGCAGGGAAGACATGTGTGCAGGGGCCTCAAGTGTCCCAGGACACACGTGTGACATGCAGGGGGCCAGGACACGTGTGACACCACCCTACCTGACACCCCCAAACCAGCCCCTCCCCCCTCCATCATCCCCCCCCCCCCTTTTCCACACAGAAAAGGCAAAACCACCGATTTTTCACCACTTCGCTTTACTCCTATTTCCCCGCTTTTTGCGTGAAGAGGGGGTGCAGGGGGGAGGGGCTTGTCACCCCCCTCCCCCACCCTTCGGCCTTGCTGTGGGGGAGGGGATTTGAGTTTTGGGGCTAAAAACGGGGAAAGCAGCAAGTAATAGGGAGAAAATTGGTGATTTCAGGTAAGAAGAGGGGAGAAACAGGGCAAAAATGGGGAAAATGACCGAAAACGGCGAGTTTGGGCAGCACCGAGGAGGGTATTGGGTTAAAACCCTCCAATTTTGGCTCAAAAAAAACCCCAAAACTCCCATGGAGCCCAAATTTCACCCCCAAAAATGCCATGACGTCACAATTTCACCCCAAAACCGCCGTGACGTCACATTTTCACCCCGCAAAAACCCATGACGTCACTGGGTTTTGTCACAATGTGGGGGCAGGGAGGGGGAGGGGCGCAGGATGAAGACCTCTTGCGCCCAGGTCGTGACGTCATCGCCCTCCTCTTCCTCGCGGGGGGGCGCGGGGAGGGGCGGGGCGCAGCGCAGGCAGGGGGAGGCGGGGCGCGGGGGGCGTGTCGCGCCGCTGTGGTGGGCGGGGCGATCCCGAAGCCACGCCCAGTGCCGGGGCTCCGCCGCCATCACCTGGGGGAGGGGCCGCGCGTCAGAGACCCCGGGGTTGGGGCGGAAAAAAAATATTTTGGGGCTAAACACCCCCTCCCCCCCCCCCAATTTGGGGGCTAAACCCCCATTTTGGGGCTAAAACACACCCCCTCCCCCATTTTGGGGCAAAAAAGCCACATTTTGGGGCAAAAAAGCCCCCATAATTTTGGGGCTAAAAGTCTCCCCATTATTTTGGGGCTAAAAAGCCACATTTGGGGCTAACCCCCCCCAATTTTGGGGTGAAAAAGTCACATTTTGAGGCTAAGCCCCCCCATAATTTGGGGGCTAAAAATCCCCCCATCATTTTGGGGCTAACCCCCCCCATTTTGGGGCGAAAAAGCCACATCTGGGGGCTTAAACCCCCCATAATTTTGGGGCTAAAAAGCCGCATTTTGGGGGCTGAACCCCCCCCATCATTTTGGGGCCAAACCACTCCTTTTGGGGGCCAAACCGCCTCTCGGTTCCACAACGGAGTTGGGCACGAGATCCAGCAGCAGCCAGGCCACAAACGACCCCAAAACCCCATTAATCAACCTTATAAAAAGCACAATTTTGGGCAAAACCAGCCATTTTCCCCAGGGAACGCGACCAATTCCCTATCAAAATTCAAATTACTGTGTTTTTTTTTGTCGATTTGGGAATTTTTAAGGATTAATTCGGAGAGGAAAGATCTAAGGATATGGTAGAAGGGGGGAGTGTTTATTTCGGGGTGAAACAAAGGGATTTTGGGGCACTCACCTCCTCGCAGCAGTGGCGGCTGACGGCCGCCCGGTAGCTCATCCGCGCCCAGAGCCGATCGCGGCGCCGGAGGAACCGCGGGAAGAGGCGCCGCCAGCGCCGCCCCAGCGCCCAGGGGAAGATGCGGTACTTGTGCTCCTCCTCATCCTCCTCCATGTCGTTCGCCAGGTACCTGCAGAAGGGGGGGCACAAAAACGGGGTGAAATCGCAGGATTTGAGGCAACTCAACCCATGAATTTCTTAATTAGCGGTGGGGCGGGGTTTCATTAACGAGGTACAGACAGGGCAGTGAAGAGGTTGAGGCGGGTGTAGTCGCTGGTGTGCAGCCGGGCACGCTTGAAGTAGGTCAGTGCCATCGCCAGCAGGTACTGAGGAAAAAAACCAGCAGTTTTAGGCAAAAAAATTAATCACCATCCATTATTTTTCCTTAAAAAAATAACAAAATGGTGGGTTTTTTTTGGTTTTGAAGGACTGACCTTATCGGAAATCCTGCAGCAAACGTCCGTCGAGAGGAACTCCCGCACCACGTCATCTTCTTGGAGAAAAGTTAATCCATCAAGACAAAAAATTAGCTTTGTTTTTGTGAAAAACTCCCCTTTTGGTTTTTTTTGGGAGGGTTTCCCTGTTTTTTAAAGGATTTTGGGGATTCCTTACCCAGGAGGCTGAAGAAGGCTTCTTGCTCGTGGCGGCGCAGGTGGAGGCTGGGAGGGACGCTGGGGGGGTCGAGGGGCTGCCCGCCCACCCCCCAAGTCTGTGGGCTGCTCGGGGGGGGGCTCTCATCACCCGGGGAGGCTGATGAGGCAGGGGGCTTCATGGAGGGGGAGGCTGACCTGAGGGAGAGGCCCAAAGCCCCTCCAAAATCAGAAAGAGCCTTTAACACCCCCCCCAAAAAAACAGATTAGTCACCCCAATCCCCCCCAAAATCCACAGACCAGGCCCCCCAAAACCAGACTAAACCTTTAACCCCCCAAAAAAGCCCTAAAGCCCCGCAAAATCAGACCAACTTCCCTGAAGCCCCCCCAAAACTAGACCAACCTTTTAACTGCCCCAAAAAGCCCCAAGTCCCCCCAAAAAACACAGAGTACAATTCCAAAGCCCCAAACTCCCCCCCCCCCCTTTTAAATTCTCACTTAAAAACCACAAAGAGGTCCCCACTTGGCACCTCCGTTTTCCCACCTCAGGAACGGCGGGAGGGAAATCACCTCAGGGAGCGAACTCACCTCAGCGAGCGGCGGCAGCGCCTCACGGCCGCCACGCGCTCTTCGCGCCTTTTTCCTCACCTCAGCGCAGCCAGCGAGGAGCCAGACTGACCCCGCCCCCCTCGCTTTTTATAGGTTGACAGCCCGCGGCGCCAGCCAATCAGAAGGCGCAAAAGGAAGAGCCCACCTCCCTCGCTCCCCCGCCCTCACCCACCGCTGCCTGTCAAAGGCAGGAAGGCGGGACCGTGAGCCATGCTAGCCAATCAGAAGCGCGGGGCAGCAGAGGCGGCGGCGCTGATAGGCTGGGCTCCGTGAGGGAAAGGTGTGGAGGCGGGTTGGAGGCTCATCCCGGGTTACCGCCCCCCACAGCGGGGCCGGGTGAGGGATTTAGGGCTTTTTTGAGGAAAAAAGAAGCAGGAAAAGGGCTGTGAAGCACCTAAAGAGGCCGCAAACCCACCGAGCGTGACGCGAGGTATGAAAAAAGGGAAAAAAAAAGGCAAATCTGGCCCAATTTGTGTCTCCCCAGGTGGCTGACGGGGACTGGGGCTTCCCGCCCGCCCGCGAAGGGAGATCCGGGGGGTTATTCCCCGCGCCAAGGCCCGCCGTGAGGCAACTCATCGCCTGCGCCGCCCCTTCCCCTAGCAACAGCCGCCGATTGAACGGTGCGGTGCGAGGGATTTTTCTGATTGGCCGAGCCCCGCGCGGCCCGACCAATGAGAGCGAGACACGGGACCCTCGGCGTTCCCGCCCACCTCAGCGGCGGCGGCGGCGCGGACCGTACCAATGGCGGGCGCCGGGGGGGGGGGGGCGGGCGGGGGGGATCGCCCCGCGGGTTAGGGGGGTTCTCGGCCTCCTGACTCCACGCGGGGAGGGGGTGTCAGGCGGGGGAGGGGGCGACCCTCAGCATCTGCCTCGGGGGGAGCCGTGGTGGGGGAGGGTGAGCAGCGTGGATGTGACCCCCCCACACCCCGGGGTGGTGCAGCTCGGGCGGAAGTGAGGTGTCGCGCGCTGAGACGCTTCCGGGGGGGGGAGGGGGGAAGCGGTCTGAGGTTGGGGGGGGGGTTTGTGTGGCGGCGGCTGCGGGGCTCGATCCGGGTGAGTTCGGGGTGGGGGGGGGGCATTGGGGGGGCTGGAGCCGACGGGGGGGGCCGGTGACGTGTCGGGCCCCTTGATGGGGGAGGGGGACTGGATATGGAGGGGAACAGGGGCAGAGGGGGCACTTGGAGGGGTGGGGAGGGGGCACAGGGACGGGGGGGGCACCGAGGGGAGGGAGGTATGTGAGGGGGAGCTTGGGGGGATGGGGGGTACTTGGGGAGGGGGGTATTTGGGGAGCGAGGGGGGAGGCACACTGGAGGGGGGGGGGTGTGAAAATTGGGGCCTTGGGGGCTGGGACGTGAGGGCCACCGGGGGGGGACACGGGGGGTGAGGAGGGATGTGGGGGCACCCAGGGGGGTGTCAGGGGGAGGGGAGGGGCTGATTGTCACCTGGGTGGGAGGGAACGGGGAGGGGGACGCGGGGGTGACTTGGGGGGGGGGGGGGGGGGGGTTGGCCCACGCTGCACCGAGGAGGAGGGCGTGGGGACGGGGAGGAAGGGCTGGAGCGCGTCCCGACGGCGTGGCAGGGGTGGTTCATCCCCGGTTTCGCACCGCCCGGCGGGTGTTTTTGGCAAAAAGCCCCTTTTTGCAGCAGGGCAGCAGTGGTTCATCCCCGATTTTGCACCGCCTGGCAGGTGTTTTTGGTGAAAAACCCCTTTTCCTGGCGCGGCAGCGGCGGTTCATCCCCGGTTTCACACCGCCCGGCGGGTGTTTTTGGCGAAAAGCCCCTTTTTGCGGCACGGCAGTGGTGGTTCATCCCCAGTTTCACACCGCCCGGCGGGTGTTTTTGGCAAAAAGCGCCTTTTTCCGGCCTGGCAGCGGCAGTTCATCCCTGGTTTCACACCGCCCAGCAGGTGTTTTTGGCAAAAAGCCCCTTTTTGCAGCAGGGCAGCAGTGGTTCATCCCCAGTTTTGCACCGCCCGGGGGGTGTTTTTGGTGAAAAACCCCTTTTTGCGGCACGGCAGTGGTGGTTCATCCCCGGTTTCACACCGCCCAGCAGGTGTTTTTGGCAAAAAGCCCCTTTTTGCAGCAGGGCAGCAGTGGTTCATCCCCAGTTTTGCACCACCCGGGGGGTGTTTTTGGCGAAAAGCCCCTTTTTGCGGCACGGCAGTGGTGGTTCATCCCCGGTTTCACACCGCCCAGGGGGTGTTTTTGGCGAAAAGCCCCTTTTTGCAGCGCGGCAGCGGCAGTTCATCCCCGGTTTCGCGCAACCTGGCGGGTGTTTTTGGCGAAAAGCCCCTTTTTGCGGCACGGCAGTGGTGGTTCATCCCCGGTTTTGCACCGCCCGGCGGGTGTTTTTGGTGAAAAAACCCTTTTCCTGGCGCGGCAGCGGCGGTTCATCCCCGGTTTTGCATCACCTGGCGGGTGTTTTTGGCGAAAAGCGCCTTTTTCTGGCGCGGCAGCGGCAGTTCATCCCCGGTTTCACACCGCCCGGCGGGAGTTTTTGGCCAAAAGCCACTTTTTGCAGCACGGCAGCGGCAGTTCATCCCCGGTTTTGCACCGCCCGGCGGGTGTTTTTGGTGAAAAGCCCCTTTCCCCGCCGCGACCGATGGTTTTGCCCCCACCAGGCGCGGCCGGCGCCATGCTGGGCACGGCAGTGGTGATGGCGGGCAGCCTGGCGCTCACCGCGGCCGTGGTGGCGCACGCCTACTACCTGAAGCACCAGTTCTACCCCACCGTGGTGTATCTCACCAAATCCAGCCCCAGCATGGCCGTAAGTCCCCGGGTCATTAATCCCCGGCGGGAAATTCACCCGCTTGGCCCCCAAACTGCAGCAGGACCCTGGAACCGGTGGTGCCGAACCCTCCCTCTGCAGCCGGTTGGCGCCGGAGCGGTTTCGGCGGCGCCGCGGGTCGTTCTCCGGCAGCTCCGAGTGTTTTTTTCCCCGCAGGTTCTCTACGTCCAGGCCTTCGTGCTGGTTTTCCTCCTGGGGAAATTCATGGGAAAAGTGTTTTTCGGGCAGCTGCGGGCGGCCGAAATGGAGGTGAGCGGCGGCGGGGCACGGGTTAAATCCGGCAGCGGTGGTGCCGTGGGAGGGTAAAGCCCCGCAGGGGCGGGTGGAGACCGCAGAGTTGGGGGGTTTTGAACCCCGAGAGGCCTTTGGTGCTGGGTTTTTTGGGAATTTTTAGTCCCAAGAGGCTTTTGGTGCCCTTTTTTTTTTTTGATTTTCAACCCCGAGAGGCATTTGGTGCCTTTTTTTTGTGGGAATTTTTAGTCCTGAGGGGCCTTTGGTGCCATTTTGGGGGGAATTTTGAACCCTGAAATGCCTTTTGCACCATTTTTGGAGGAATTTTGAACCCTGAAAGCCCTTTTGCACCATTTTCGGGCGATTTTGAACCTCGAGGAGCCTTTAGTGCCACTTTTGGGTGAGATTTTTAATCCTGAGAGCCCTTTGGTGCCATTTTGGGGGGAATTCCGAACCCTGCGAGAGCCCTTTGGTGCCAATTTGGGGGAATTTTGAACCCTGAGAGCCCTTTGGTGCCATTTTGGGGGGAATTTTGAACCCTGTGAGGCCTTTCACACCATTTTTGGGGGAATTTTGAACCCTGAGAGCCCTTTGGTGCCATTTTTGGGGGAATTTTGAACCCTGAGAGCCCTTTGGTGCCAATTTGGGGGAATTTTGAACCCCCAAGAGCCCTTTGGTGCCAATTTGGGGGAATTTTGAACCCCCAAGAGCCCTTTGGTGCCATTTTTGGGGGAATTTTGAACCCTGAGAGCCCTTTGGTGCCAATTTGGGGGAATTTTGAACCCCCAAGAGCCCTTTGGTGCCATTTTGGGGGGAATTTTGAACCCTGCGAGAGCCCTTTGGTGCCATTTTGGGGGGAATTTTGAACCCTGAGAGCCCTTTGGTGCCATTTTGGGGGGAATTTTGAACCCTGAGAGCCCTTTGGTGCCAATTTGGGGGAATTTTGAACCCCCAAGAGCCCTTTGGTGCCATTTTGGGGGGAATTTTGAACCCTGAGAGCCCTTTGGTGCCACTTTGGGGGAATTTTGAACCCCCGAGAGCCCTTTGGTGCCATTTTGGGGGGAATTTTGAACCCTGCGAGAGCCCTTTGGTGCCATTTTGGGGGGAATTTTGAACCCTGAGAGCCCTTTGGTGCCATTTTGGGGGGAATTTTGAACCCCCGAGAGCCTTTTGGTGCCATTTTGGGGGGAATTTTGAACACTGAGAGCCCTTTGGTGCCATTTTGGGGGAAATTTTGAACCCCGAGAGCTGTCGGGCACTGTTCCGGGGCGGATTTTGAACGCCGCGCTGCCTCCGGCGCCGTTGTGCCGTGGGGATTTGGTGCCCGGCACCGTTTCGGGCTCAAATCCGAGGCCGAAGGGCGGGAAGAACCATCCCCCCTCCGACCCCTCACCGCCTCCCGCTCTGCCACAGCACCTCCTGGAGCGCTCGTGGTACGCCGTGACCGAGACCTGCTTGGCCTTCACCGTCTTCCGGGACGACTTCAGCCCGCGCTTCGTCGCCCTCTTCACCCTCCTCCTCTTCCTCAAGTGCTTCCACTGGTTGGCCGAAGACCGGGTGGACTTTGTGAGTGCTGGCGGGTGAGAAAACCGCCGCCAAAACCCTTTTTTCACCCCCAAAAAACCCTTTTCCCCCCGTTTCTTTGGCAGATGGAAAGGAGCCCCAACATCTCTTGGCTCTTCCACTTCCGTATCGTCTGTGAGTATCGCGATATCCCTGGGGCCTGGTGCCGCCGGTGCTTTGCCGCGCGGTGCCGACAGCTGCTCCGCAGAGATAATTTCGGCGACGCGGGTGAAAAACAACCGGCGGTGCTCCGGGGGCCTTATCGGGGCGACCTCGTTAGCGAGGGAGGGGGCGGGGTCGCCGGGGTGGAGGTTAACGAGCTCTGGCGTTGCCAGGGGGGAAAAACACGAGGCTGGATGTATGGAAAAAGGGATTTTGGGATGTAAAAATCATCTTTCCAAGGGGTTTGGGTGCCTCGTTACCGGCGCCGTCGGAATTTTTTAATTTTTGGGGGTCTCGAGTGCCTCAAGGCTCGTTCCCTCCTTCTCCTCATCCCGGTTCCGTCCTCCCCCGCCTCAGCCCTGGTGCTCCTGCTGGGAATCCTGGATCTCCTCTTCGTCAGCCACGCCTACCACACCATCCTGACCCGAGGAGCGTCCGTCCAGCTCGTCTTCGGCTTCGAGGTAGGAGACTCCCCTCCACGGCAGAGGAACCCCCGGGGACGGACCAACGGCCCCTCGGCCGCCTT